>NC_134490.1:85193358-85358358 GCF_040206685.1 Ascaphus truei
CAGATTCAGCCAAAAGACATTTAAAGGAACAGTCTGGGCAAATCACCACCTTATTTATTTATTCTTTTACATTTGATGCTCTGTCCAGGAGATATAAGCATTTGAAATATTAAGTATCTGGGAGATTAAAATGGAGCACTCCCCAGAACCCAGTGCAGTCTAAAAATTACCATGGTTACTACAGAAGTTCGAGATTTAAAAAAGCATTATTGGAACACAAACTTTTTGGGGGGTTTTAAACAGCGGGATATGCTCAGGGGAAATGACACTAACATCACATGAGTTAAACTCACATAGGCTTCTGGGGGGAATTGCAGCTTTCATTTCACACTGCCAACGATTTAACCCCTCTGCTGCCAGTGAAGGGTTTAGAACAGGGAAGAGCCGAAATCCCCATGTATAGGCCACTGAGTAGTGTTTGCATGTGAGAGAAGCATACTGCCAACATTTACAGGCTTATTTCAGGGAGATATGGCACGATAACACAGGACATTTCTAAACTCATATAACTGACGTGCATTGGTATAAGGGGACAGCAGAAAAAGAATATCATTTTCAGCGAAAAGTCACTAAGTCCCCGTCGTAAATAGGGAGAGTTTGCCGGGATGCCTTGAAGACAAGAAACATACATTTTGCATTGTAACACCATGGCCCACATGCCTTAAAGCAGCAAACTGTAACACCTCTGGTAACCGAAACAGCTCTCTGTGTGTAGGTTTACTGGCTTTGCACTTCTTTAACCCAGACTGTGTAATATGCACAGGGCCGCAGTCAGATTTCCCGGGGGCCCAGGACTAGAGTTACGTCCGCGGTATTGCGAGCCCCCCACCACCCATTTCACACCTCACGAGTCCCCTCTATTTCCAACCCTCCTCACATGTATTTCTCTCCCCTGCATCTCACTCTTACACCCTCTTTTCCTCCACTCACTCACTCAATCAACCCCCCACAACATACATATAACCCCACTCCCCCCAATACATATTAAAAAGCCCCCCAATACATATTAAAAAGCCCCCCACTCCCCCAATACATTTTTAAAAAGCCCCCACTGCCCCAATAAATTAAAAACAAAACAAAAAACACTGCCCCAATACATTTTAAAAAGTCCACCCCTCAATACATATAAACAAGATCCCCAGTATAAATTAAAAAAAAACAGACTTACCTTGTGTATGGTCTGCGGGGGGCCTGTCCGGGCAGCACTGCGGGGGGCCTGTCCGGGCAGCACTGCAGGATGGTCTGCGGGGGGGGCCTGTCCGGGCAGCACTGCAGGATGGTCCTGCGGGGGGCCTGTCCGGGCAGCACTGCAGGATGGGTCTGCGGGGGGGGCCTGTCCGGGCAGCACTGCAGGATGGTCTGCGGGGGGCCTGTCCGGGCGGCACCGCAGGATGGTCTGCGGGGGGCCTGTCCGGGCGGCACTGCAGGATGGTCTGCGGGGGGGGCCTGTCCGGGCAGCACTGCAGGATGGTCTGCGGGGGGCCTGTCCGGGCGGCACTGCAGGATGGTCTGCGGGGGGCCTGTCTGGGCGGCACTGCAGGATTGGTCTGCGGGGGGCCTGTCTGGGCGGCACTGCAGGATGGTCTGCGGGGGGCCTGTCCGGGCGGCACTGCAGGATGGTCTGTGGGGGGCCTGTCCGGGCGGCACTGCGGGGGGCCTGTCCGGGCAGCACTGCAGGATGGTCTGTGGGGGGCCTGTCCGGGCGGCACTGCAGGATGGTCTGTGGGGGGCCTGTCCGGGCAGCACTGCAGGATGGTCTGCGGGGGGCCTGTCCGGGCGGCACTGCAGTATGTCTGCGGGGGGGGGCCTGTCCGGGCGGCACTGCAGGATGGTCTGCGGGGGGCCTGTCCGGGCGGCACTGCAGGATGGTCTGCGGGGGGCCTGTCCGGGCGGCATTGCAGGATGGTCTGCGGGGGCCTGTCCGGGCGGCACACAGGATGGTCTGCGGGGGGCCTGTCCGGGCGGCACTGCAGGATGGTCTGCGGGGGGCCTGTCTGGGCGGCACTGCAGGATGGTCTGCGGGGGGCCTGTCCGGGCGGCACTGCAGAGGCGGCACTGCAGAATGGTCTGCGGGGGCCTGTCCGGGCGGCACTGCAGGATGGTCTGCGGGGGGGGCCTGTCCGGGCGGCACTGCAGGATGGTCTGCGGGGGGCCTGTCCGGGCGGCACTGCAGGATGGTCTGCGGGGGGCCTGTGCCGGGCGGCACTGCAGGATGGTCTGCGGGGGCCTGTCCGGGCGGCACTGCAGGATGGTCTGCGGGCGGCCTGTCCGGGCGGCACTGCAGGATGGTCTGCGGGGGTCTGTCCGGGCGGCACTGCGGGATGGTCTGCGGGGGGCCTGTCCGGGCGGCACTGCAGGATGGTCTGCGGGGGGTCTGTCGGGCGGCACTGCAGGATGGTCTGCGGGGGGCCTGTCCGGGCGGCACTGCAGGATGGTCTGCGGGGGCCTGTCCGGGCGGCACTGCAGGATTTCTGCGGGGGGGGCCTGTCCGGGCAGCACTGCAGGATGGTCTGCGGGGGCCTGTCCGGGCGGCACTGCAGGATGGTCTGCGGGGGCCTGTCCGGACGGCACTGCTGGATGGTCCTGCGGGGGGCCTGTCCGGGCGGCACTGCAGGATGGTCTGCGGGGGGCCTGTCCTGGGCGGCACTGCAGGATGGTCTGCGGGGGGCCTGTCCTGGTGGCACTGCAGGATGGTCTGCGGGGGGCCTGTCCGGCGGCACTGCAGGATGGTCTGCGGGGGGCCTGTCCGGGCAGCACTGCAGGATGGTCTGCGGGGGGCCTGTCCGGGCGGCACTGCAGGATGGTCTGCGGGGGGCCTGTCCGGGCGGCACTGCAGGATGGTCTGCGGGGGGCCTGTCCGGGCGCATTGCAGGATGGTCTGCGGGGGCCTGTCCGGGCGGCACTGCAGGATGGTCTGCGGGGGGCCTGTCCGGGCGGCACTGTAGGATGGTCTGCGGGGGGCCTGTCCGGGCGGCACTGCAGGATGGTCTGCGGGGGGCCTGTCCGGGCGGCACTGCAGGATGGGCCTGCGGGGGGCTGTCCGGCGGCACTGCGGGGGCCTGTCCGGGCGGCACTGCGGGGGGGCCTGTCCGGGCGAGCACTGCAGGATGGTCTGCGGGGGGCCTGTCCGGGCGGCACTGCAGGATGGTCTGCGGGGGGCCTGTCCGGGCAGCACTGCAGGATGGTCTGCGGGGGGCCTGTCCGGGCGGCACTGCAGGATGGTCTGCGGGGGGCCTGTCCGGGCAGCACTGCAGGATGGTCTGCGGGGGGGGCCTGTCCGGGCAGCCACTGCAGGATGGTGTGCGGGGGGCTTGTCCAGGGCAGGCACTGCAGGATGTCTGCGGGGGACCTGTCCGGGCGGCACTGCAGGATGGTCCAGGGGGCCTGTCCGGCGGCACTGCAGGATGGTTTGCGGGGGGCCTGTCTGGTGGGGGGCCTGTCCGGGCGGCACTGCAGGATGTCCTGCGGGGGGCCTGGGGACTGCCGGGCGGCACTGCAGATGGTCTGCGGGGGGCCTGTCCGGCGGCACTGCAGGATGGTCTGCGGGGGGGCCTGTCCGGGCAGCACTACAGGATGGTCTGCGGGGGGCCTGTCCGGGCGGCACTGCAGGATGTCTGTGGGGGGGGCCTGTCCGGGCGGCACTGCAGGATGGTCTGTGGGGGCCTGTCCGGGCGGCACTGCAGGATGGTCTGCGGGGGGGGGCCTGTCCGGGCAGCACTGCAGGATGGTCTGCGGGGGGCCTGTCCCGGGCGGCACTGCAGGATGGTCTGCGGGGGCCTGTCCGGGCGGCACTGCAGGATGGTCTGCGGGGGCCTGTCCGGGCGGCACTGTAGGATGGTCTGCGGGGGGCCTGTCCGGGCGGCACTGCAGGATGGTCTGCGGGGGGCCTGTCCGGGGCGGCACTGCAGGATGGTCTGCGGGGGGGGCCTGTCCGGGGCAGCACTGCAGGATGGTCTGCGGGGGGGCCTGTCCGGGCGGCACTGCAGGATGGTCTGCGGGGGGCCTGTCCGGGCTGCACTGCAGGATGTCTGCGGGAGGCCTGTCCGGACGGCACTGCTGGATGGTCTGCGGGGGGCCTGTCCGGACGGCACTGCTGGATGGTCTGCGGGGGCCTGTCTGGACGGCACTGCAGGATGTCTGCGGGGGGCCTGTCCGGACGGCACTGCTGGATGGTCTGCGGGGGGCCTGTCCGTCGACGGCACTGCTGGATGGTCTGCGGGGGCCTGTCCGGACAGCACTGCTGGATGGTCTGCGGGGGGCCTGTCCGGACGGCACTGCAGGATGGTCTGCGGGGGGCCTGTCTGGGGCAGCACTGCAGGATGGTCTGCGGGGGGCCTGTCTGGGCGGCACTGCAGGATGGTCTGCGGGGGGCCTGTCCGGGCGGCACTGCAGGATGGTCTGCGGGGGGCCTGTCCGGGCAGCACTGCAGGATGGTCTGCGTGGGGCCTGTCCGGGCGGCACTGCAGGATGGTCTGCGGGGGGCCTGTCCGGGCAGCACTGCAGATGGTCTGCGGGGGGGGCCTGTCCGGGCAGCACTGCAGGATGGTCTGCGGGGGGCTTGTCCGGGCGGCACTGCAGGATGTCTGCGGGGACCTGTCCGGGCCGGCACTGCAGGATGGTCTGCAGGGGGCCTGTCCGGCGGCACTGCAGGATGTCTGCGGGGAGCCTGTCCGGGCGGCACTGCAGGATGTCTGCGGGGGGGCCTGTCCGGGCGGCACTGCAGGATGGTCTGCGGGGGGCCTGTCCGGGCGGCACTGCAGGATGGTCTGCGGGGGGGGCCTGTCCGGGCAGCACTGCAGGATGGTCTGCGGGGGGGCCTGTCCGGGCGGCACTGCAGGATGTCTGCGGGGGGGGCCTGTCCGGGCGGCACTGCAGGATGGTCTGTGGGGGGCCTGTCCGGGGCGGCACTGCAGGATGGTCTGCGGGGGGGGGGCCTGTCCGGGCAGCACTGCAGGATGGTCTGCGGGGGGGCCTGTCCGGGCGGGCACTGCAGGATGGTCTGCGGGGGGCCTGTCCGGGCGGCACTGCAGGATGGTCTGCGGGGGCCTGTCCGGGCGGCACTGCAGGATGGTCTGCGGGGGGCCTGTCCGGGCGGCACTGCAGGGGGCCTGTCCGGGCGGCACTGCAGGATGGTCTGCGGGGGGGGCCTGTCCGGGCAGCACTGCAGGATGTCTGCGGGAGGCCTGTCCGGACGGCACTGCTGGATGGTCTGCGGGGGGCCTGTCCGGACGGCACTGCTGGATGGTCTGCGGGGGGCCTGTCCGGACGGCACTGCTGGATGGTCTGCGGGGGCCTGTCTGGACGGCACTGCAGGATGTCTGCGAGGGGCCTGTCCGGACGGCATTGCTGGATGGTCTGCGGGGGGCCTGTCCGTACGGCACTGCTGGATGGTCTGCGGGGGCCTGTCCGGACAGCACTGCTGGATGATCTGCGGGGGGCCTGTCCGGACGGCACTGCAGGATGGTCTGCGGGGGGCCTGTCTGGGCAGCACTGCAGGATGGTCTGCGGGGGGCCTGTCTGGGCGGCACTGCAGGATGGTCTGCGGGGAGCCTGTCTGGGCGGCACTGCAGGATGGTCTGCGGGGGGCCTGTCCGGGCGGCACTGCAGGATGGTCTGCGGGGGGCCTGTCCTGGTGGCACTGCAGGATGGTCTGCGGGGGGCCTGTCTGGGCGGCACTGCAGGATGGTCTGCGGGGGGCCTGTCCGGGCGGCACTGCAGGACGGTCTGCGGGGGGCCTGTCCGGGCGGCACTGCAGGATGGTCTGCGGGGGGCCTGTCCGGGCGGCACTGCAGGATGGTCTGCGGGGGGCCTGTCCGGGCAGCACTGCAGGATGGTCTGCGGGGGGCCTGTCCGGGCAGCACTGCGGGGGGCCTGTCCGGGCCACTGCAGGATGGTCTGCGGGGGGCCTGTCCGGGCGGCACTGCAGGATGGTCTGCGGGGGGCCTGTCCGGGCGGCACTGCAGGATGGTCTGCGGGGGGCCTGTCCAGATGGCACTGCAAGTTGGGCCCGATCTTCAGGCTGGGGGGCCTGTCCGGGCAGCACTGCGGGGGGCCTGTCCGGGCCACTGCAGGATGGTCTGCGGGGGGCCTGTCTGGGCGGCACTGCAGGATGGTCTGCGGGGGGCCTGTCTGGGCGGCACTGCAGGATGGTCTGCGGGGAGCCTGTCTGGGCGGCACTGCAGGATGGTCTGCGGGGGGCCTGTCCGGGCGGCACTGCAGGATGGTCTGCGGGGGGCCTGTCCTGGTGGCACTGCAGGATGGTCTGCGGGGGGCCTGTCTGGGCGGCACTGCAGGATGGTCTGCGGGGGGCCTGTCCGGGCGGCACTGCAGGACGGTCTGCGGGGGGCCTGTCCGGGCGGCACTGCAGGATGGTCTGCGGGGGGCCTGTCCGGGCAGCACTGCGGGGGGCCTGTCCGGGCCACTGTAGGATGGTCTGCGGGGGGCCTGTCCGGGCGGCACTGCAGGATGGTCTGCGGGGGGCCTGTCCGGGCGGCACTGCAGGATGGTCTGCGGGGGGCCTGTCCGGGCAGCACTGCAGGATGGTCTGCGGGGGGCCTGTCCGGGCAGCACTGCGGGGGGCCTGTCCGGGCCACTGCAGGATGGTCTGCGGGGGGCCTGTCCGGGCGGCACTGCAGGATGGTCTGCGGGGGGCCTGTCCGGGCAGCACTGCAGGATGGTCTGCGGGGGGCCTGTCCGGGCGGCACTGCAGGATGGTCTGCGGGGGGCCTGTCCGGGCAGCACTGCAGGATGGTCTGCGGGGGGCCTGTCCGGGCAGCACTGCGGGGGGCCTGTCCGGGCCACTGCAGGATGGTCTGCGGGGGGCCTGTCCGGGCGGCACTGCAGGATGGTCTGCGGGGGGCCTGTCCGGGCGGCACTGCAGGACGGTCTGCGGGGGGCCTGTCCGGGCGGCACTGCAGGATGGTCTGCGGGGGGCCTGTCCGGGCGGCACTGCAGGATGGTCTGCGGGGGGCCTGTCCGGGCAGCACTGCAGGATGGTCTGCGGGGGGCCTGTCCGGGCAGCACTGCGGGGGGGCCTGTCCGGGCCACTGCAGGATGGTCTGCGGGGGGCCTGTCCGGGCGGCACTGCAGGATGGTCTGCGGGGGGCCTGTCCGGGCGGCACTGCAGGATGGTCTGCGGGGGGCCTGTCCGGGCAGCACTGCAGGATGGTCTGCGGGGGGCCTGTCCGGGCAGCACTGCGGGGGGCCTGTCCGGGCCACTGCAGGATGGTCTGCGGGGGGCCTGTCCGGGCGGCACTGCAGGATGGTCTGCGGGGGGCCTGTCCGGGCAGCACTGCAGGATGGTCTGCGGGGGGCCTGTCCGGGCAGCACTGCGGGGGGCCTGTCCGGGCCACTGCAGGATGGTCTGCGGGGGGCCTGTCCGGGCGGCACTGCAGGATGGTCTGCGGGGGGGCCTGTCCGGGCAGCACTGCAGGATGGTCTGCGGGGGGCCTGTCCGGGCAGCACTGCGGGGGGCCTGTCCGGGCCACTGCAGGATGGTCTGCGGGGGGCCTGTCCGGGCAGCACTGCAGGATGGTCTGCGGGGGGCCTGTCCGGGCGGCACTGCAGGATGGTCTGCGGGGGGCCTGTCCAGATGGCACTGCAAGTTGGGCCCGATCTTCAGGCTTCTATCCCTCTGGCGCGCGCCGGGCCTCCCTCCATCTCTGGAAGAAGAGGGTCCCCAGAGCTGAAATTAACACAATTCAGCACCAATGACCCCCTGCTTCAATCTTGTCACTACCCCCCAATGCCACCCCGCTGGGCAGACACCCCTAGGTCTGGCAGAACAAGTGGCATCACAGAGGACTGCAATTGGACGCCGGACCTAGTACTCCGCCTTTCCCACCTCTGGGCATCCTCTGGCTGCTTTGAACACTGATGTCCAGCAGATTTACCGGCACCTTTGGGTTTGCACGGGCTGCCTGTTTGGACACTGGTTCCGAATGTTTAAACACATTAAAAATACATTTTAATAAACACTGAGTCTCGGGGAACCCTTTCAGTTATGTGGGACTTTAGGGGAGAATCTTGGGGTTTGAAAACTAGGAGTCTGGGAGACACTGTAAGGCTCCAGTGCAACTCAACCTGGGTACCGGAAAATAGTGCGAGTAAGCCGGGGAGAATTATAGGGCCACCGGTAACTTTGTCCCCAGACCTCCTGCAATCACAATGACTTGCTTTTCACCCCAAACCCCACCTAAGACTTAGACTCCCAAAGTTTGTTGTCTCCAGGGTACAGGGACCAGAAAAGGAAAAATGTTGTCTCTTTATTTCTGTCTGCCTTATTTCCCCACACACTTCCCCTGTCACTCAGTTTGGACTCTCAGAGTCCCTCCAACCTTATGTATGGTTGGGCACCCACACACCATATACTGTTTGTGGGTCACCTTGGCACTAGTTGGGGAACCTCCATTAACCTGGGGATAAAGTGGGAATAGTGGTGAGTCGCACTTACGTTTTCAAGGGGAAGTATTGTTGGGACAATGTGCCTACATGGATCCGAGAATCAGGCATGATTCCGGAACACATTTATTGGGGAACTGGTAACTCTGGACCCCCAACCTCCTAGGCACATTCGGACAACGGTTCCTTCGCAAAACCCCCCTTGAAACTCATACCCTAGCAATCCCTGCTTGATAGCACGCCCAGAAAGGGGATAACACAAAAAATGGTTTTGATTACACAAAGTACAATGCAATAATACAATGTTACTGGGTCCGAGAGCTAACTCTCTGGGCCCCTCTTATCCCCAGGCCAGGGGTAACCAGGTGGGCTTGACCTTTGTGATGCAGCCTGGTCACCCCCTCCCATCACAGGCACTTATGACATAGAAGGGTTTGACTGTTATATATACAGATTCCGGGTTTTAGGTTTTAATAATAATAAAAAAAAGACAGATTAACACCACCGGCTGAGCGTGTTGCACATTATCCGTTATAAACAATAAAAAACGGAAATGAAGCCCAATCTCCGGAAGAGTTCCACCTCTTGT
The DNA here is from genome assembly GCF_040206685.1 of Ascaphus truei. Taxonomy (NCBI): domain Eukaryota; kingdom Metazoa; phylum Chordata; class Amphibia; order Anura; family Ascaphidae; genus Ascaphus; species Ascaphus truei. Next base: position 85,202,348 of record NC_134490.1, read on the forward strand.
TCCAGTCCCGTTACAGATAGGAGACAACGGCAACACAAGCCGAGTATGAAAACTAAAAAACATTACCAATTAATACATCAGAAAAGAGACTGGGGTAAACGATCGCCCAAGTGACGATTGCTGCAGAGTTTTTTGATCCCGAAGTATGTGTGGTACATCAATTTTGCTAATACATCCCGGTTTGAAATCAGAGCTGTGATAGGAGTAACAGAACCAAGTCTGGCAACTTGGACCCCTATTGTGGGGAATAGCCTAGCGGTGTAGTGTCAATAAGTAAGAGAGGGATGACCGGGGGAGGTCCCACGAGCGGCACCGGACCCCTGTCTATTTGAGTCCCGCATATGCAGCTAATTCTCCTGGGGCAACTCCGTCAATGAAGAAACATAACATTCACTTACTGCACCTTGCAGCTCCATCCGGGCAGGCTTGCTCCTGGCTGTGTAGACTGTCAGGAAAAAACCTCTCTTCAGTGAGAGGTTTTTTCCCCCAATTAATACATCATTAAAATGTGTCCATCTGTATTTTGTATTGTTAACACTGATAAAAAGTGATTTTTTTTTCTTCTCCAGATGAAAACACTGGAAAAACTAAATAAAATAAACACTGATTTTCCAACTAAATCAACACGAAAAACCGGAATCTGTGATTATATGCCAAACACTCTTGTCTGACATAATGTCAGGTAAATATCACAGGGAATGTGGGGGATAGCGACAAAGCTTTTGCATCAGCCTGTAAAGTGGAGTCATAGTGCATAAAGGGATAGATAATGGGAGTAAATGGAGGGGAAAACAGAACCCTTTTCACTAGCATTCTTAACTCGTGACAAGGTTAATGTATCTCGATAAAATGTAACCTTAACTCAAAATAACAATAGTAAAAAGATGTCCAATGATAGGCTCATTATATTTACCTATCGGACACAAACATGACCTAACATACAGTGGCGAGAAAACGTTTGTGAACCCCTTTTGGATTTTCACATATTTCAAATATTTCAAATGTAAAATGTTATTAGATCTTAATGTAGAGATTACCTGATCAAACAAATGACTAAAAACATGACACTTTTTCAACATTTATTTATTGAAAAATGATTCAACATTCAATATTCATGTGTGAAAAAGTATGTGACCCTTTAGATTCAGTAGCTGGTGGCGCCCCCTTGAGCAGCAATGACTTCAACTAAGAGACTCCTGTAGCTGCTGGTCAGTCTCTCACATTTTGTCCCATTCCTCCTTATAGAACTGCTTCATCTGAGTGACATTTGAGGGCTTCCTTGCATGGATAGCTTGCTTCAGGTCCTGCCACAACATTTTGATTCTTTTGTAGATCTGCTTGTATGTTGAGCATGGGCGTCCGCAGAAATGTTTTCAGGGGGGGGCATAATGTTAACTAGACAGAGAGAGAGAGTGGTTGTGGGGGGGGGGGGGGGGGGGGTGACGGGGTGGGTGACTGACACTTTGACTGACTGACTCGTGTTTGACTGACACTTGGGTGACTGACTGACTGTGGGTTGGTGTCTGTATTCATTCACAGACAGACAGACACAAACACACACCCTCCCTCTCTCAGACTCTCCCCCTCTCAGACTCTCCCCCTCTCAAACTCTCCCCCTCTCAGACTCTCCCCCTCTCAGACTCTCCCCCTCTCAGACTCTCCCCCTCTCAGACTCTCCCCCTCTCAGACTCTCCCCCTCTCAGACTCTCCCCCTCTCAGACTCTCCCCCTCTCAGACTCTCCCCCTCTCAGACTCTCCCCCTCTCAGACTCTCCCCCTCTCAGACTCTCAGACTCTCCCTCTCAGACTCTCAGACTCTCCCTCTCAGACTCTCACTCTCCCCCTCTCAGACTCTCCCCCTCTCAGACTCTCCCCCTCTCAGACTCTCCCCCTCTCAGACTCTCCCCCTCTCAGACTCTCCCCCTCTCAGACTCTCCCCCTCTCAGACTCTCCCCCTCTCAGACTCTCCCCCTCTCAGACTCTCCCCCTCTCAGACTCTCCCCCTCTCAGACTCTCCCCCTCTCAGACTCTCCCCCTCTCAGACTCTCCCCCTCTCAGACTCTCCCCCTCTCAGACTCTCCCCCTCTCAGACTCTCCCCCTCTCAGACTCTCCCCCTCTCAGACTCTCCCTCTCAGACTCTCCCTCTCAGACTCTCCCTCTCAGACTCTCCCTCTCAGACTCTCCCTCTCAGACTCTCCCTCTCAGACTCTCCCTCTCAGACTCTCCCTCTCCGACTCTCCCTCTCCGACTCTCCCTCTCCCACTCTCCCTCTCCCTCTCAGACTCTCCCTCTCAAACTCTCCCTCTCAAACTCTCCCTCTCCCTTTCAGACTCTCCCTCTCAGACTCTCCCTCTCCCTCTCAGACTCTCACTCTCCCTCTCAGACTCTCACTCTCCCTCTCAGACTCTCACTCTCCCTCTCAGACTCTCACTCTCCCTCTCAGACACTCACTCTCCCTATCAGACACTCACTCTCCCTCTCAGACTCTCACTCTCCCTCTCAGACTCTCACTCTCCCTCTCAGACTCTCCCTCTCAGAATCTCCCTCTCCCTCTCAGACTCTCACTCTCAGACTCACTCTCCCTCTCAGACTCTCCCTCTCCCTCTCAGACTCTCACTCTCCCTCTCAGACTCTCACTCTCCCTCTCAGACTCTCCCTCTCAGACTCTCACTCTCCCTCTCAGACTCTCCCTCTCCCTCTCAGACTCTCCCTCTCCCTCTCCCTCTCAGACTCTCACTCTCCCTCTCAGACTCTTACTCTCCCTCTCAGACTCTCACTCTCCCTCTCCCTCTCAGACTGTCCCTCTCCCTCTCAGACTCTCACTCTCCCTCTCAGACTCTCACTCTCCCTCTCAGACTCTCCCTCTCAGACTCTCACTCTCCCTCTCAGACTCTCACTCTCCCTCTCAGACTCTCCCTCTCCCTCTCAGACTCTCACTCTCCCCCTCAGACTCTCTCTCTCCCCCTCAGACTCTCTCCCCCTCAGACTCTCTCCCCCTCAGACTCTCTCAGACTCCCCCCCTCAGACTCCCTCCCCTTCAGAATCCCTCGCTCACTCAGACTCTCTCTCTCTCACTCAGACTCTCTCTCTCACTCAGACTCAGACACACACACACCCCACACACCCCACTCTAATGCAGATAGTCCCAAGGTGTAGCCCCATCTCTTTCTTACCCCCTCTCTTCTTCATTCACTCTCTCCCCTCACCCCTCTCTTCCTCACTTCCTCTATTACACCCCCTGTCTCCTCACTCTCCCCCCTCCATCAATTATGCCCCTCTGACTCAAACCCACTCCCTGAATCCGTCCTCCTCACATTCATTCCCTCCCCCCCTGATCTCACACACACACAGACACACACTCAGATACAAACTCAGACACTCGCAACAAGGGGGAATCGGAGCAGGGGGGGGGGGAATCGGAACGGGAAGGGGGGACCCGGAGCAGGGGGGGAATCGGAACGGGAAGGGGGGACCGGAGCAGGGGGGGGGGGGGAATCAGAGCAGGAGGACAAGGGGGAAGCGAGAGTGGCATGGAGCAGTAGTCACCTGACTTGCTCCATGCAGGAAAGGGCGGGCCTCGCTATGCAAGGTCAGATAGACTCGCAGGGGTGAGCAAACTTTTTATGCCGAGCCCCCCTTTTCATCCATTTAATTTCTCGGGCCCCCCCTGCCTGACGTAATCAAAATCACATGAACCCCCCCCCCCTTTATTAAACGATATACAATGTAAATACAAATATGTTTCAACAGCTCGCGCTTGCAAAATTAGGCTGCGTCCACGCTGCCGCCGAGAGTGGTGACATCACCAACTCTCCAAGCATGAGCACAGGGTGTCCTGCATAATTTTGCAAGCACGAGTGGGGGGTATGGATCAGGGCTATTTCTGTGTTTGTGTGTGGCTGTGTGTGGGTGTGGGGTTGTGCGCATTGACTGCTGCTGAGCATGCTTCAATGTCAATTTTGTTTGTCTCGCCAAGCACACAATCAATCACAACACAAACAACACCCCCCACACCACACACAATCACAGCACACACTCAATCACAAAACACACACATCACTACACATTATATATATATATATATATATATATATATACACACACACACACACACACACACACACACACACACACACACACATCACTATACATATATATACACACACACATCACTATACATATACACACACACACATCACTACACATATATATATACACACACACACACACACACACACACACACACACACATTTATACATATATATATATATATACACACACATCACTATACATATATATACACACACACACACACACACACACACACACACACACACATCACTATACATATACACACACATAAACACATCACTATACATATATATGTAGCCCCGAGGTAAATTTTCTCTTTCTGGCCCCCCTCTGCGAGTGCCGTGCGGTAGCGGGTGCCGCCGGAGGCCTTGACGGACCCGCCGGCACTTCGCGAGGGTGGGGGCCAGTGCAGGGAGCGGTGCAGGCTGGTTGCCGGGGACGCGATCGGGCCGTCGCTAAGGCCGCGATCGCGTTGCCACCGGCTCGGCGGCTTAAGCAGAGTGCGCCGCCATTGCGCGGAGGTTCGCGCATGCGCAGTAGGGCGGAAGCGCGCGATAGGACTCCAGGGATAGGGAGAGGTCGCGCGAGAGTAGGGAAGTGTAGAGGGAGAGTGAGGCGGCCATTAGGGGTTCGCGCATGCGCAAGGGAAGCGCGCACGCGGCCCCAATGCTTTAGGCAGCCCCTGGGAACTACAATTCCCAGGAGGCTTAGGGAGGCAGAGGTCAGGTGCTCCCTAGTGGCCAATAGGGCTGAAGGAAGCTCAGCCCGGGAAAAGAGATACATTTCCCGGGCTTTGCAACAGTCAGTCAGGGCAGAGCAGAGGAAGGGTAGGAAGGGTGCAGGGAGCGCGTGGCTCCTGCATCAGGTAAGGGTCCTCCCTAGATTCCCAGGCAGGCCCCAATTCCCGGGTAAAGGGCAGGGCGTAACTGAAGAGGGACGCCTTAACTAGGGAGGTGACCCTTGAGTGTGGAAGGTGCTGGTTTGGCAGTGTCGCAGCGGAGAGAGCTGTGGGCACTGTCAAAGAGGCACGGTGTGCTAGCAGTGTGTTTGCTGCGGGATCCAGGGGCTGTGTGTGATTGCAGCTGCCTGTGAGTAGTGTCGCTGTATGTGCTGGGCACAGTGCGTGCAGTGTGTGTGAAGTGTGGATCCCTGCAGGCTGACAGTGTGAGCGGTGTGTCAGCTGCAGGTGCTTTGGGAGTAGCTAGTTAATAGCTAGTTGTCAGTTACAGTTAGGACTGGGTAGCTAGGGGAAGGGGGGCAGGTTATGACCACAGGCCCTAGGAGTTTTCCCCCAAGCCATCCCAGGTTGCGGTTCTTCAGGGACAGGCCCTAGGTTAGGGTTGCTGTCACTCTAGCAGTGGTTAGTGATAGGGATAGCGGCGGTTGCTGTTCCCATGCGGTTGGTGTTGCCGTGATCGGTTGCAGTTCCCGTGGAGCGGTGGGACCCTCGTTGGGGTCCACCGGCAGAGTACCTGGAAAGGATCAGACGGACGTCTGACCCTTTTAGAAGAGAGTTGCGGTCCCGAGCATCGGAGTGCTCGGAAGGTAACTTCAATATTATAAAGTGCACCAACTGGGCCCTAGCTTAACATAGTGACTGCGCAGTCACCCACGACCTTTCGCAGGATTGCGGGACATTGGGTGTGGGGTGATCACAGGACACTGGGTGGGGAATACCAGGCATTGGGCTGAGGTGATGCGGGTAGAGCATCTGGTTATGTAAGGGTTATGTTATGTTAGGTAATGTGTTATGGTATATGATATGTGTTCTCAAGTAAAGTGTTAGTATTGTTATATCTACGTGTGTTATGGTATTTCTTACTCAGGGCTATCTTTCCTAACGGGGGATCCTGGGTAAGTGGAGGCGCTGCACCAGGTAACGTTAAGGGTTTCCCCAGGCTCCCAGCTAGCGGAGGCTCAGATCTCCTGGAGCCACAGGTGTGATACGGTACCAGTAGTTCTTTTGTGTAGGAGGGTTCACAAAAAGGGCTACATTTGGAGGCGCTGCTGAGATATCAGACCTGGGGTGCCCTGTACATGTTTTTCTAAATTTGTGTCCTATTTTTGTTCCGCCATGGGGAAGCCCTCAAGGCGGAGGAAGCCACGTGCTAAGTTCCTGGCCGCGCGGGAAAATGTTGCCAACAGTCATCCAGGACTGGCGGGAAAACCCGAGCCCCGCCCCCACACTGTGAGTGACTTAGTACAGAGCTCGCAACACTCCCTGGAAGAGAGTACTGGATACAGAGAGAATTGCTCGCCGTCGTATGGATCCTGGCAGACCAAGGCTGGGAGCGTATCCTTTTTGTTGTGTCCATGTACAATACAAACATTGAGTATCTGGGGTAGTATGGACCTTAATGTTTTGGCGTGCATGGTAAAAATGCGGTTGGAAGACGCGAACGAGGAGGGGTACCTAGACTGTTTTTGTAACCAAGGTGACTGCTCGTCTTGTAATTTGGCTTGGGGGCGTATATGTGGCTACTGCAGGGTACCGACCCTGCAACCCAAACTGCCGCAGCCTACAGAACGGCCAGTGGGAGGGGACACTGTTGTAGAAATGGAGTGTCCTTCCCCTGAGAAGGAAATAGATTGCCAGGGGTTACACTCCAATGTGTATATGCCCTGGCGAGCGCCAGGAATAGATGAAGTTGTGCTAGCGTGTCCCTGCCTGCAAAAAGCCCGTGCCTCGGGAGCAGTCCTGTCGCAGTTACCGCTCGACTTCAAGAACATCGAGTTGGATGGAGAACTGGGTATCCAGTGTTTTATGCCAAATTGTGACTGTCCTAGGGAGGCACTGGAGTGGGGGCCTCAATGTGAGTGTTGCGGGGCCTGGTTCCTACAGCCTATCCTGCCCCAGGCGGCGGAACCAGCTGATGAAGAAGAGGAGGAGCAGGACCTCTCTCCTGAAGTAAGTGATGCGTGTCCCCAGTCTGTTCTACTTCCAGAGGCCGCCGGGGACCCGTGTGTCCAGACCACTGTGGCAGACCCTCTCAAAGGGGACGTGCAAATGGAGGAGCAGGAACCTCTGATGGCGGAACCTGCGGAGTAAGAGGCGCCTGATGGTGCTACCGAGGTGGGTGAAGCCGCTATTGGTTTGTCCACTTCAGCCATGGAGGTGGTGGAGGGCCCGTGTGCCCAAATGAACTTTCTAGACGCTGAGCCGGAGTCGCTGAAGGCGGAGCTCCAGATGGCGGAACCCCCGATGTCGGTTCCAGATCCGGTTCCCGAGCAGGAACCACCGAGACCAGAACCACAAGTCCCGGAAGGCCAGGGTAAGGTGTTTATACCCCCGCCCTTGTGCGATGAGTCCAGCGACCGACCGAGCGTGGTGATGCGCCTGCCGGCGGACCACTCCAGTGAGGTGACCGAGGCAACCACCTCCATTGATACAGACCATGATGTGGGCCCGTGTGCCCTGCAACTGACAGTCCGGCCTATCAACGAGGTACCAGCGGTCCCAGGCTTGGGATCAGTACCTGCCGACAACGACAGGGGTAAGTTGACTGCCCCAGGGGTGTCGGGTGTGAGCTCCCCGGTGATCATGGAGCCTGGTGACTCCAGAGGTAGGGTCACCCGGGCGATGGGCTCACCCCGTCATCGCGTCCTGGTGGAGGTGTCTCCCCCAGAAGATCTCTGCAGATCGTGGAACGAACTCGACCTCATGAAGGTATCCGGTGTAGCGGACCGGAGCGACACATACTCCTGCACGAGGAGTCTCCAAGCTTGGCCTTCTCAAGACCCGGGCCTACCCGAAGAAGTGGTGCCGTCCGCGGAAGAAGTCACCGTTAAAGGGATTGTTGGAGCGGACAAAGACTCTGTTGAGACCGCTCTGGTAGTTGTGGCCTCTCCCAGGTGCGCAATGGAGCGCTATGTTCGCCATGTGGTGGATCGAGGAAAGAGACTGAGCCTCCCTGTCTCCCGTGAGACGAGACCGGAGGAACCGGAAAGGGTCAATACCCAGGACCCCGTACATTTTTTTCTGCGAGAGGGAGAAGGTGGGTTGGTGCTAGGGACAGGTCTTGAGCTCCAAAAGACTCACAGGAGTCAAGGTGGGATACCCTCACCCAGTCTGTTAGGGGCACTCCACTCTGAGACTCAGCTGGCCTCGGGTATCCATATGAGGATTGATGACAAAATGCATGTTACATGTGATGTGATTTATGCCATGTATTTTCCATTATATAATTCTCTGTACGGTTGCTACCCAAGCGAGGACGTTGGGATTCTGCGAAGGGGAGAATGTAGCCCCGATGTAAATTTTCTCTTTCTGGCCCCCCTCCGCGAGTGCCGTGCGGTAGCGGGTGCCGCCGGAGGCCTTGACGGACCCGCCGGCACTTCGCGAGGGTGGGGGCCAGTGCAGGGAGCGGTGCAGGCTGGTTGCCGGGGACGCGATCGGGCCGTCGCTAAGGCCGCGATCGCATTGCCACCGGCTCGGCGGCTTAAGCAGAGTGCGCCGCCATTGCGCGGAGGTTCGCGCATGCGCAGTAGGGCGGAAGCGCGCGATAGGACTCCAGGGATAGGGAGAGGTCGCGCGAGAGTAGGGAAGTGTAGAGGGAGAGTGAGGCGGCCATTAGGGGTTCGCGCATGCGCAAGGGAAGCGCGCACGCGGCCCCAATGCTTTAGGCAGCCCCTGGGAACTACAATTCCCAGGAGGCTTAGGGAGGCAGAGGTCAGGTGCTCCCTAGTGGCCAATACGGCTGAAGGAAGCTCAGCCCGGGAAAAGAGATACATTTCCCGGGCTTTGCAACAGTCAGTCAGGGCAGAGCAGAGGAAGGGTAGGAAGGGTGCAGGGAGCGCGTGGCTCCTGCATCAGGTAAGGGTCCTCCCTAGATTCCCAGGCAGGCCCCAATTCCCGGGTAAAGGGCAGGGGGTAACTGAAGAGGGACGCCTTAACTAGGGAGGTGACCCTTGAGTGTGGAAGGTGCTGGTTTGGCAGTGTCGCAGCGGAGAGTGCTGTGGGTACTGTCAAAGAGGCACAGTGTGCTAGCAGTGTGGTTGCTGCGGGATCCAGGGGCTGTGTGTGATTGCAGCTGCCTGTGAGTAGTGTCGCTGTATGTGCTGGGCACAGTGCGTGCGAAGTGTGGATCCCTGCAGGCTGACAGCGTGAGCGGTGTGTCAGCTGCAGGTGCTTTGGGAATAGCTAGTTAATAGCTAGTAGCAGTTACAGTTAGGACTGGGTAGCTGGGGAAAGGGGGGCAGGTTATGACCACAGGCCCTAGGAGTTTTCCCCCAAGCCATCCCAGGTTGCGGTTCTTCAGGGACAGGCCCTAGGTTAGGGTTGCTGTCACTCTAGCAGTGGTTAGTGATAGGGATAGCGGCGGTTGCTGTTCCCATGCGGTTGGTGTTGCCGTGATCGGTTGCAGTTCCCGTGAAGTGGTGGGACCCTCGTTGGGGTCCACCGGCAGAGTACCTGGAAAGGATCAGACGGACGTCTGACCCTTTTAGAAGAGAGTTGCGGTCCCGAGCATCGGAGTGCTCGGAAGGTATCTTCTATATTATAAAGTGCACCAACTGGGCCCTAGCTTAACATAGTGACTGCGCAGTCACCCACGACCTTTCGCAGGATTGCGGGACATTGGGTGTGGGGTGATCACAGGACACTGGGTGGGGAATACCAGGCATTGGGCTGAGGTGATGCGGGTAGAGCATCTGGTTATGTAAGGGTTATGTTATGTTAGGTAATGTGTTATGGTATATGATATGTGTTCTCAAGTAAAGTGTTAGTATTGTTATATCTACGTGTGTTATGGTATTTCTTACTCAGGGCTATCTTTCCTAACGGGGGATCCTGGGTAAGTGGAGGCGCTGCACCAGGTAACGTTAAGGGTTTCCCCAGGCTCCCAGCTAGCGGAGGCTCAGATCTCCTGGAGCCACAGGTGTGATACGGTACCAGTAGTTCTTTTGTGTAGGAGGGTTCACAAAAAGGGCTACATATATATATACACACACACACACACACACCACTATACATATACACACACACACACACACACACACACACAGTGACATCACTATACATATATATATACACACACAGTGACATCACTATACATATATATACACACACAGTGACATCACTATACATATATATACACACACACACACAGTGACATCACTATACATATATATACACACACACACACAGTGACATCACTATACATATATATACACACACACAGACACACACACACACACACACACACACACACACACACACACACACACACACACACACACCTGTACTGCTTACTCGGCTCCCCACTCAAGTAAAGCTAGGAAGAGAAGGGCTTGTGTCTGTGTGCAGAGGGACGCCCCGCCCCCTCTCCAAGCACAGGGAAACACAGCACGGATTTTCTGCTCTGCCCCTAGGTTTCGCCGCACAGGCTGCGCTCCCCCTAAATAATTTGGCGCCCCCCAGTTTTGCGCACCGCTGAGATAGAGCTTGCGAGGGACAAAAAAATAAATAATCCTGGCAGCGTGCCAACACGCGCCAGCCAATCAGGAGACAAGGGAGGTTTTTTTTTTTTTGCAGGAGAGCGCGCTAAATCCTGTCACGCCAGTGCCCTCTGTTCCCCGCTGTTGGTGGCCCAGGATCCAGGGGGGGGGCAAGCGCCCCCCCTTGCCCCCCCCTGCGGACGCCCATGATGTTGAGGATCATTGTCTTGCAACATGACCTACTTCGCTGCAGCTTCAGCACATGGACAGATCGCCTGACATTCTCCTCTAGAATTTTCTGATAAAATGCAGAATTCATGGTTGTTAATGGTCCTGAGGCAGCTAAGCAGCTCCTAACCATCACACACCCACCACCATGCTTGACGGTTGGAAAGAGGTTCTTCTGTTTGAACATATTGTCTGGTTTTCGCCAAACATAACATTACTCATTGAGGCTACCTTTGACTCGTCTGACCAGAGACCATTGTTCCAGAGGTCTCGTGGATCATGTATGTTTTCTTTGGTGACCTTCAGATGGGCAGCGATGTTCTTTTTAGAGAGCAGTGGTTTCTTCCTGGCTATCTTTCCTTGAATCCCATTCTTGTTCAGTTTTTTTCTGATAGTTGAGTCATGAACACTCACATTAGTCAAGGGGCGAGTGGCCCACAGATCCTTTGATGTTATTCTGGGGTTCTTTGTGATTTCCTGGATGATTTGCTGGTTTGTTCTTGGAAAGATTTTGGTAAGATGACCGCTCCTGGGTATAGTGACTGTGGTCTTGACACTTCTCCAGTTGTAGACACTGTCTGACAGTGGACTGGTGGAGTCCCAAATCCTTAGAAATTGTTATGTAACTTTCTAGACTGATGATCACTAACCAATTTCTCAGAGATTTATTTTGATCATGGCATTACATGTTTCCACACACCTTATGGTGAAGACCAAACTCACAATGTTTTTGATCTTTATATATAGTAGGGTGGAGCTTCCCAAACTCAACCCTGAATATCTACCTAATTATCCATCATTTGTTTCAAAAGACATGGAATTGGTTAATATAAACCCTATTGGATATTTAAGAAAAGACTGGTTTTGATTCAAGAATTTAAGACTATACAGTGCGCACTGTCCCATAAATCCTTGACTCCTCAAATCGGGTATTGTGGTTTCTTTGCTGCTTCCATTCTCCCGTGATCAGAGGGGCAATTCCAAGCAGACAAAAAAACAAAAAAAGGGGCGCATAAGAAACAAAAACAAAATTAGTAAAGGTTCAATAAAATATATATAAAAAAGAAACATACTGTACATCACTTACAATAAAAGGAGGATCATGTGGAGTCAGTCATCCACTTATCAATAATGATACTCCAACGAGGGTCGGGCCCTGAAACTCCAGCAGCTCTCCTCCCCGCCCCCCCCCCCGGTCCTACTGACATCTGCAGTCACGTCCGTCCCTCCCCCTCCCACCGTTCTTACGTACCCGGCACCGAGTCCTCTGCGGGCGATCTGCAGCAGGCTCCTCTGCTGCTGCCTGGTAGTGATGCTGCAGCCCCCCCCCCCCCCCCCCCACGTGTCTTTGGTAATTCTGTTTTTTTAATATGTATTGGGGGGTGTGGCTGTCTTTAAAATGTATTGAGGTGGTGGGGTCTTTTCAAAATGTATTGGGGCGGCTGGGGTCTTGTTAACATGTATTGGTGAAGGCCTTTTTAATATGTGTTGGTGAGGGCATTTGTAATATGTATTGTCGGGGCATTTTTAATATGTATTGGCGGGGCATTTTTAATATGTATTGCAGGGTGGGGTTATATGTATTTGGGGGGGTGGGTTTTTTTGGTATGTATTTTGTGGGGGGGGATTGAGTGAGAATGGGGTAATTGACGGAAGGTGGGGGGAGTGAGAGGAGAAAGTGGGGAAAGGAGCGAGTGAGGAAAAGAGGGAGTAAGACTGAGACACAGGGGAGATAAATACATGCGAGGCGGGAGGAGAGAGAGCGAGTGAGATGGAGGGGAGAGAAATACATGGGTAGAGGGTCGAAATAGAGGGGGCTTGTGAGGTGGTAAATGGGAGGGTGCTCGCAATACCGCGAGGGGGTAACCGCCGGGAAGGGGGGGCGGACGTAACTCTAGTCCTGGGCCCCGGGAAATCTGTCTGCGCCCCTGGTTATGGTGGCCATCTTTAGAGCCAGAACGATAACCTTTACATACCATCATCAGTACTCTTTTTGTCACCGTTGCTTCACCACTCGCACCACGTGCACGTTTTCTGGTCTCACACTTTAGCACTTACCTTTGCATTTTAGTTCTCCTGCTATGTAGATACATCGCTCTGTTTTTTACATTTTGTTCATCACACTTCGATCTCCGGATTTACATTAGTACACGGACTTCAATACCTTGTTACTTATATAGCCCTGTGTAATTTTGGGGTTATATGCCTCTCTCCTTTTGTGCAGTAATTCCTGTTAAGAGGGCAGGTTTGCCAGAAGTTATCATGAGGGTTGGCCTCACCCCCTTGTGAGGTGTAATATGTAGCAAAGGAAGTGACAGCATGCCCTGTGTCCACTAACAGTGACATAGGGGTGGGTTCTCTGGAGCTATATAATGCGCATCACTTCCTAAAGTTAGTGTGTTAAAGTTGGAGCTGAGTCTGTGCAGTTCAAGTGTCAGTTGCAGAGTGACAAGCTGAACCCACACTGTGTCAGGGCTCTGGCACAGATGGTGGCCCTCCCTTAGGGAAGAGGTTGCAGAGATATCCCTGTCTCTATTACAGAGTCAGGAGGGAACTTGCTTGACGTGGGCAACTATGCTGATGTGCGGCTGAGTACCGGCCGCTATGATGGGCAGTCTGCCATGTATGATGTCAATAAAGATGCCCTTGATTCAAAGATCCTTCTTGCCTGAGACTGGAGTTAATCAGGAAGAAGATGCACCCAGGGTTCTCTTCCAGAAACTCCTCCCTGCTATCGTGGGGATCTGGAAGGGATGGAGGCGCTGTACCAACTGTGAGTAGAACTCAGCACTACCTCACACGCCTGTCATGGTGAAATCCCCACTACCATCGAGCGGGAGACTCAGGAGTCCTGTGAGCCAGCAGGTGCACCACATAACACGTAACGGGGGGCAGTTTTCTCGCATAGGGGTCAGGATCAGAAGGGCCCTGGGAAACACCGTTACACTTATAAACTAGTATTGATCTTCTGTGTTACCCCATCTGTAGCTAAATACTGTAACTAATTTTATGTATCTTGTACTGAGTGTGTTGGATATTTTTGTACAGTATGTTAGGTCGTGTTTGTTTCCGATCATCTTTTTAACTAGCAATATGATAAGAAATTATAGTCTTGATGAAAACGAAAGAAGTCTGAAATGTTGCATTTTTGTCAACAAAAAATGCATATTTAGTTTAATCGTGTGTAGCCCTGTTTTCCCCCTTCTCAGGGAGATTTTACAGTCTACGCTATTTGTGTGGTGCACTACCTGTATGGAGCAGGAGATCTTGAGCTCTCTGCATTGTTGTTGAGACCAGGAAAGGCTTTTGGGTTATTTGTATAGCCAGGTCACCCCCTCTGCCCTGCGACCCCCATTACCTCCGTGGCCGGGATCAATGGTGGGTGCTGCCGGAGCCAAGCGGCAGACCCGCCGGCCATTCTGGAGGGTGGGGGCCGAGCAGGGAGCGCTCCGGGGCTACGGAGGTCCCTGGCGGCTCTCGTGCAGGGCACCGCCATGTTGCGCGAGTTCGCGCATGCGCAGTGAGTGCCGGCGGCCCTGATGAGTTGCGCATGCGCAGTGATAAGCGCGCGAACCCTAGCCTACCAGGGAAGGCTCTTGGAAGGGACTACAAGTCCCATGAGCCTCAGCAGCACCCCATGTGACGCCAGGGAGCCAATAGGGCTGAAGGATTGCCCTGCAGGGAGAAGTGACTACTATATGTGGGTCCTGTGTAGGGGACATTCTATACTCCTAGAATCTGGCATAGGTGGAGGCGCTGATCAAAAAACGTTCCAGAGAGCACCCCAGGTTCCCAGCGAGCGGGGCTCAGGGCTCTTGTGAACCTGCAGGTATACGCACCACACCTGGTAAGACATAGGTTCCCCCTCACATATACTCTATATGCGGTTGGGTGGGGGAATACCCGTTACATATGATAAACACAGAGGTTACCAATCAGCAGACGAGTACACGAAAGGAAATTATCTAGTATCGATGGTAGCAGGCCGTCATAACTCTAGTCCTGGGACCCGGGAAATCTGTCTGCGGCCCTGCTGGTTATAATACACAACATAGACATATATTCATATGAATATTCACATTTTCCGTGTCAGTCTTCCCGTTAGAGGAAAAAGAGGTGTTAAAAAAAAAAATGAATAGTTACATCCATTTTCTTGTCAGTTCGCCTTTGAGACCACAGAAATGTGTCTGAAAGAGCTGCATTTTCTGAACAGGAAATAATTATAGGGCAGAAGGATTAGGACTTCAGAAATAGGTTTCGGTGAATGCAATATTGATGCAAATAAAATGTGAGAGAGAAAATTGTGGTGTACAGCCCTGCTACAAATATGGCTATTTAGTGCCAGGATTGCTTGGATGTTATTACAATGTAAAGGTTAGCAGATTTACTGGAACTGAAAAAGTGGGACCCAGAAACATATCAGGTCAGGGCTCCCCAACTGGCGGCCTGCAGGCCAACTGCTGCCTGTTAAGGGCATTGATGCTGCCCAGCTATTATTATTATTATTTTACACACAAAACAATTCAATTTAGCTAATTATATCATAATACCGCATGTATATCTACCTCGCACTGATGAGATCCAAAAGGTCGAAACAGCTGTCTGTGAGTAGGTTGACTGGCTCACTGAAAAGGAATGAATGTAAGTAAAGAGTAACTCAATGTGAGTGATCATTTGCATGTCATTACCCAGAATCCCTTGCTGCAGTGGCAATTGCATGCTGGAGATAATGGGGAAAGTCAGGGTTGCGGACATGTCAGACGTAAATATACCCACAAGGGGGTATTTTTATTTGTTGTAGCCTGTACGGTGGACGTGTTTTTGTCCCTTTCTTACTCAACGTAACTTGTTTTAATATCTGGCTTTTCCCACTACCAGCTGTACATTGCATAACCAGCAACCAACTTTGCACTGACGACACCTATAAGGTTGAAACTAGGTTTACTGGCTGTGCTGTAAAAGCGGTGCCATACGGCAGGCATAAGCTTATAGGTGTCTGTGTTAAAATGGACAAGAAGTAGAGTCACAGACTGTGAGTTCTCATTTGTATGTCATTACCCAGAATTCCTGGCTGGAGTGGAAGCATAGGGATCATGATATTAATGGGGGTCATTCAAGTAAGCAAGAGATATGTTAACTGCATATGTTATTGATGATCTTTATGGAGAAGATTTTATAACATCTTAAAGCTGCAGTTCAAGCTACCGTTTATTTTTATTTATATATATACAGTATATACATATATATATATATTTATTTATATATGTAACGGGTATTCCCCCACCCAATCACATATAGAGTGTATGTGAGGGGGAACCTATATGTTACCAGGTGGGGTGCAGTATACCTGTCAGGCTCACAGGAGGTCTGAGCCTCCGCCAGTGAGAGCCTGGGGTGAATCCTCTGGAACGTTCTCGGTTTCAGCGCCTCCACCTGTGTAGGGTTCTAGGGATGTAGAAGGTTACCTACACAGGACCCGCATATACAATAACCACATACTCAGGGATGTATATAACCAGTTTATATATATATGCAGACAATAACACACACTTATAACATTCCCCCTAGGGAGTAACTCCACAGTCACCGTGTATCTCCACACTGTGTCCACAGCCCAACCCCTTTGTCCCGTGGTCAGCGCTGCCACTACTGTATGTGTAGTTGTGATATGTTAGGATACGTTGGTGCACATAGGAAGATACCTGCCGAGCCCTCCTGCACTCGGGCCTGCAAGCAACTTCAAAAAGGATCTGCCGCTTGGTGATCCCGTCTGATCCGGTGTTTCCTCGCACGGGGTCCGCCAGGGGCGATCCCACCATGGAGATAGTCTCTGTCTCTGTGGGCACAGACTTGAGCCCAAGTCTCTTCTCGGGGAGCGCAGCGTCCGCTGTGTCCCTATCTAACACTGGTACTAAAGTGACAGGCGACGTGGTGATCAAAGGGAAGTGCAAACATGTGGAGATATAAAAAATAAAACTGATGGTGCAGTATTGTGACAAATGGATAAGTATTCTTCTTTAGGTCTGCTGGTAATTATACTCACAAATGTGAGGATGATACTGTGTACATAAAGGTATCTTTGGGTATATCTCTGCAGTGATGATAAGCTGGCTGGAGCCTCAGTGTGGGAATGTATTCCTTAAATGGTTAAAACACAGAAAAGCCAACATAGCGCGATCTGTTTAAAAACTGTATTAAAGTGGTTAAAAATATAACAATACACTCACATGATGTATGCTATTTAAAAGCATTTAGATACGCAATGGATCTCGCCTCCGGTATCTTGGTGTTGTTTTTCCTTCCCTCTTCTCAGCGTGCGTCTCACTCCTGCGTTCCAGCAGGGCGGATGTGACGTCAGTGAGACTTCGGGAGTTCCGGTTTGGCGGGCTGGCTGTGAATCAGGGATATAGAGAGAAAAAAGGGGGAGCACAGGTTGAAGAATTTGGGGTATCTAGAGTATCTAAATAGATATTTGTGGGTGTGCTTGAAAGATATATTAAATCACTTACACGACCTTGTGTAAATGCTCTCGAGGAAATAGAATATACGGTTGCTTGGGAAAATATACTTGACACTTGTGGAAGAGACCTGATGAAATCCTTATAGAACACCACAAACAATCCTTAGAGAAGATAGATGAAGAAGTAAATGCCATAAAAGTTAAACTGGAACCCCTTATGGGACATCAAACGTTCCTTGACAGCAATAAAAAACTGTCGGACGAAATTGATGCCTTGGAGAAAAACTTAGAAATTAATCAAAACATAAAATTTCAGAGAGATAAGGCAGATTACGAAGAGGGCCTAAATAAAAAATGGGACAAAAGTGGGTATAAGAATTACGAAAGATCTAGAGATGAAAGTACCCACACACCAGGGAGATATAGGACACATTCTAGAGATGCCTATAAAAAGAAAGTAAATAAAGACATGAACACACCAACAATCCCTATTCCGCCACCACCACTCCCCCCCCCTCAAACTAAAAAAGACAAAGAAGAAACTAGTAAAGGGGATAGAGAAAAGAAAGAGCAAGACAGGGCAACTTATCACCATAGACCCTATCACCCAGGGAGGTCCTACCACCCAAGAGGGGGAGATAGAAGATTCGAATATGGAGATAGGAGTTACCATCATAGAAGGGATAACCGCAGTCAAGAAAGGCATAGGGACTGGGAATGGAGAAATCATCATGAGAGAGAATATAGACGAGAAAGAGAAGATAGAAGAGACCCACCAGAGAGGAGAAATGAAAGAGAGGAATACAGAGATAGGCGAGAAAGATCAAGACCTAAAGATAGAGAAAGAGAGAGTAGGAGATACGCCAGTAGATCCCCTATCAGAAGCCCAGTATGGGAAAGAACAAAACAAAACGCTGGTGTAGCTTTTTTAGAACAAAGCCCTCCACACCCCACGGCAACAAAGAACAGGTACGATCCTCTGATAGACATGAACACAGAGGAGAGACAACTAGGGAAAAGAGAAAGAGAGGAAAAAGAGGCAGAAGGAGGAAACAAAAAGAAACTAATGAAGTAAAGGGAGTTTTTAATATAAGTAAAAATACACTCACTAAAAATCAACTAAGTGTAATAGCTAGAGGCCTGAATTTTGCGCCCACTACTAAAGCAAGCGGTTTTACCACATTTTTAGACGCAAATAAATTTCTTAGACAATTAACTATGAAAAGATTCTTTCTCAATAAAGATGCCCAGAGTAGGGAAGTAGTAGGGGCATGCGAAATCACACCTCCAACAGAAAACACAGACACTAATTTCGTACATTCAGATTTGACAGAGAAATCCAATTTTAACCCAAGCAACAGCAAGGGACACTTTTTAGAAGTTTTTCATCAACTGATTTCAAAGGATTTAGAGGAACTAACAGAACAAAAGAAACATCATAGGGACAACCTCAGCAAGGAGGAAAAAGAGGCGCTGAAAACGCTAACGGAGGATAGATCCATCACTATCAAATCAGCCGATAAAGGTGGAGGAGTGGTAGTGATGGACACCGATTATTATTTACAAGAAGCAGGACAAATCTTAGGGGACGATAAAACATATCAAAAATTAAACAGAGACCCAACCCCAAACCATAAACGGGAACTAGATGAAATACTCAACAGGGGGAAAACAATTGGTATATTGACCAAGAAAGAATGGGGATATATTCATAGAGATAAACCTATCTTACCCATTTTTTATTTTTTACCAAAGATACACAAATGTTTAGAGGCACCCCCAGGAAGACCGATTATATCGGGTATCGGCTCCCTTACACAGAATCTATCCGAATACCTGGATGTCTTCCTCCAGAAGTATGCCATTAAGGGTAGATCATACCTTAAAGATACAATGCAAGTTCTGAACATTTTGGGGGAGATAGAATGGCAGAATGGTTTTATGCTTGCCACGTGTGACGTTAAATCTTTGTACACGTGCATCCACCACTCAGATGGCATCAGGGCAATTGATAATATAATCTCAAAAGATACTACCATCAGGGATGAACAACGAACCTTTATACTAGACAGTATTAATTTTATCTTGAAGCACAACATATTCTGGTTCAATGACGAAATATTTCTCCAGCTATGTGGCACTGCGATGGGGACCAAGTTTGCACCCAGTTTTGCGAACATTTTCATGGCAGATTGGGAAGAAAAGAAAATTTGGTCCACCCACCCTTTCAGTGCAAACTTGGTCTCATGGCATCGCTACATAGACGACGTCCTGTTCATATGGAAAGGGAGCGAAGAGGACCTGAAAGAGTTCATTATATATATAAACGACAACACAGTGAATTTGGAATTTACCTCAGAATACAGTTTTAATACTATCAACTTTTTAGACCTCACTATATATGTAGAAAATAGTGAAATTAAAACTAAAACATATTTTAAAAAAACAGACGCAAACAATTTCCTACTAACATCAAGTTGCCATCACCCAAGATGGCTTAGCAATATCCCCAATGGTCAATTTAGGAGGATTAAGAGGAATTGCTCTGACATAGAGGTTTTCAAAGAACAGTCAAACACACTACAAGATAGTTTTCTGGAAAGAGGCTATGAACAACAGTTGTTAAATAAAGCAGTGGATCAAATCAACTTGATCCCAAGGGAAACTCTGCTAAAACCAACAATCAAACGAACTGATACCCCCTTTTCTACAGCATTTATTACGACCTATAGCTCGGATGCTGCTAAAGTTAAAAAAATAGTACAAAAACACTGGCACGTCGTCCAAATGGACCCAATTTTAAAGGGGCACATCCCGTCAATCCCAAAAGTAATCTTCAGAAAGGCCCCTTGCATCAAAGCACAATTAGCGCCAAGTACCTTCCGGAAAGAAATAAAAGAAAACAGTCAAAATTGGTTACCCCCACCGATGGTTTTTTTTTTAATTGCATTAGTTGTAAGGCCTGCAAACAGGTAAAGAAAGGTGACAAGGCAGCTTTTAATTCACATATAACAAAAGAAGAATTCCAAATTAAACAAGCAATTAGTTGCCGAACGGATTACGTTGTTTACCTTCTAGCCTGCCCATGTGGTCTCCAATATGTTGGACGCACCTCCAGGCCCCTGAGGGTGCGCATCTTGGAACACATGGGCAACATTCGTAAACAGGTGTTAACACACAGCGTCTCCAGACACTTCAGTTTACATCATGAGGGAAACCCAGAAGGCCTAACATTCAAGGGAATAGAAAGGCTAGACCCCCATTGGAGAGGCGGAGATATACTAAGGAAACTCTGTCAAAGAGAAACATACTGGATATATAAACTTAAAACCTTGACCCCAAAAGGTCTGAATATAGATATAGACCTGGGGTCGTTTATTTAAGTCCAGTATCCCCCGTCTCTCCCCATTCAGCATTACCCTTCATTCTCTTTCCCTAGATCTTTCTCAAAGTTCCCACCTTCCCCCCCCCCCTCCCCGCTTCCCCTTACCCTCCCACCACCCCCTACCCGCCATTTATTTACATCACAATACCACACATGTGAATTCACTATTATCATTTCTGATCTTCTCTACAGATATCACTCACCAACGATATCAAACAAAAATACTTCAATTTTAATATACAAGTTGAAACTGTACGATAAAGCTGTATGCTCTAAGTATGTACACAACCACATTGTGAAATGACATGATATAATATATGCTTAAGGTTATATATATCAGTCTAAAAGACTACTATAGTCATTTTAATACTATATTAGGTGCTCTAGTTTAGAACACGATTACATTGTATAAAAGTATATCAGACCACATTTTTAAAACATAAATTATGTATTGGATACGTTTTTAATATATTTGTCTAAAATTGTATACTGTACTAGAAATGTTTTTAAAGAATAGGCTGACAATGTTTGCATAAACAGGGTATATGATATCACCCTCCACCGTATGAGGTATAAATAGGTTCAAGATTACATTCTTTAGAATCTTATGATACAATATATTCTGAATATATAGAGTATCAAAAACTGCACTATTGAGTGCAATAGAATATTTGATGTTTCAAGTAATAGTTTAGTACGAATTTATTAAAATATGAAAGTGTATATTGAAATATATTTATACTTATATAAGATATAATTTTAAGACATTTGTTTAAATTGTGAACTCTCTATGGCACTACAAGGCTACAATATGAATATGGATTATTCCCATCTATTTTATGTGAAAACACATTTTGAATTTTATCCTTTTTATCTTGAATGTACATTAAAAATTAGCGTGCTAATAAGCACATATTCTTTCACTAAAACTTCACTTAACACTTTATAATAAGTATAATAAGGAACACAGACACCCAAGCCCACTGTCGTATATATATATTTATTAATCATAATGTATAAAAACATTCATTTACTTAACCATTCACAAAAAACACCTTAGAAATAGTACATGCACACTAATCACTCATGGAATTCTATCCCAGTCACAGATGGAATAATCAGCATTTATTAATCACGCAGGCATCTTCACAGAGTACACAGATTTATTTGGGACATCACATACCATTTCACACTTTATGTAGAGCACGTCACTAATTACTTTCTATGTTATGTATTAACTTTATTCTTAACTATGATTCCATTCATATGTATGAACGCTCGAGATTCTAACCAGTGAATGCGTCAATTTATTTAATTATTTATCTACTATGACATACCTAAGTAGAAAACGGAGTGCATCATACAGCACTCATTAGTTCTAATTGAACAACAGATGACATTGCCTAAAGTAGAATGGGGATTGGCTGACATCAATATAAATATCTGCCACGAACCTTAACCCCAAACTACGGAGCCTGAGGAAGACCAAAAGTCGAAACGCGTTGCTCTCACCACTAGGCAATTTTGACCCAGCACAGCCACCGTCAAGGAGTGGATCTGAGAGGAGGCAGCACTATATCCAGACGCGGAGCAAGTTAGCTGCGCTCCACGAGACCCACGAGCAATTTCCTTTAGACGGCTGGCTTTTTCTTTTTCTTTTTATGCATCTTTCTCATTGTTTTTATATATGTTTTTTTTTTTAATAAATTTTGTTTTGGTCCACGAAAATCGTGACAGTATTCAATTTCACATCTACACCAAGGAGGGGTCATCTACCTACACTGGCCCACTTGGAGATTAACACTATCAGTATCACAAAGAAGTTAAAGATACCCTGATGTGCATTTACTCACACAAGGCCGTGTGAGTATCATTTTTATTTCTATTTTTATTTTTATAGATCTATACATATCAGATCACTATCACCCTCACAGGGCACCAGATTTAAAGACACCAACAGAAAAAAGATACCTTCCCCTAGGATTGCACTCACACTTGCCCGTGTGAGTGCCTGCAGCATTTTTGCTGCTTTTACGTATCTGCTTGGGCTTTTCTAGTGGGTTATCACAGATTTATGTTGATGTTTCCCCACTAACAATTGTTTTCCAATTTGTTCACACCGAGGGGGATTACCACACTGAAAGTTGAAGACCACCAAAGAAAACCAGGAAGAAGCTCACAAACCTGAAAAGAAGAAAAGGAGACTTTCAAGATATAGATACCTTGATGTGTATTTACTCACACAAGGCCGTGTGAGTATTATTTGATTTATATATATCACTAAATACCGGACCCTTATTACACCTATAGATCACTACGTGTAAAGACCAGATTTGGATAAAAAGATACCTTCCCCTAGGATTGTACTCACACTAGCCCGTGTGAGTGCTGGCAGTAATTACTGCCTATATATATATATATATATATATATATATATATATATATATATATATATATATATATATATGCATTTAGAGCTAAAATATTGGACTTGATCAGTACTGTCTGTATTCCCCTCTAAACCACTGTTTTTCAATCTGTTCACTCCGAGGGAGACATCCACATTGTAAGCCGAGGACTATTGAAGATATCCAGAAAGAAAACCAAGTCCTGAAAAGAAGAAGGCAACCGACCAAGAGAACACTAAGACAAGTAAACCTTGCTGTGAGAGCATTTACACAAGGCCGTGTAAGTGATTTAATATATCTTTCAAGCACACCCACAAATATCTATTTAGATACTCTAGATACCCCAAATTCTTCAACCTGTGCTCCCCCTTTTTTCTCTCTATATCCCTGTACAAATAAGGATCCTGGATAAGGATCATATTGGGGTCTGAGCCATAGGACAAGAAGACGAACCAGAGGGGACCTTTGTCTATAAGGTTGTAAAGTTCATTGTCACATTGCCCCTGTTCTCATGGCTGTGAATCACCTTCACTCTACGCGTTTATTCCCTTAGGATTTCTTCAGTCTCCTGAAGAAGTGAGTGAGACGCTTGAATTGCAGCTTTAACCGTAAAAGGAGCAGTTTCACCTTGCGGAAGATAATGTATATAATTAATATTCGCTGTCTGGACACCAGGGTTGCCACCTTCTATTGAAGGCTAATCGGAGACTTCTTGCAATGACATTTTTTACATTTATTTATATATTTATCTCTTTTACCTGCTGCGGCAGAGGCATCTCCCCCCGGCAAAGTCCAGTTAGCATGGCTCAGCAATGTAAAATGGCACACAATGTGACAAAGTGACGGTGTGAAAAGAAGGCGCTAAACACTAAAAGTGGTTACTAACTATAAAGTGGCAATCAACATTGAACAACAATTTATATACTCTCATGAAAGATAGTGACAATCCATGTGCAAAAACAGTGATGTAAATAAATAAACGTTGAAACTCCGTGCTCAAACCCACTGGTATGGTTTGTCTTCACTCGACCCCAAAACTTAGAATTTGCTTCTCAAAATCCAGGGGATCATGTAGGGAGAAAAACAACAAAACACAACGGACTACGTGTAGAACACAATATTGTGTGGATAAAATTCTGCGCAATCTTGGCTCTCTTGTGCAGCCAACTCACTAAATATCAGTGGTTTTAGGGCAACATCAGTACACTGTGGTGAACGTGTTCCTCTGGACTCAGGTAAGGATGTACTCTGTATCTTCATCGGAATTTGATACGGAGTACATTCTTACCCGAGTCCAGAGGAACACGTTCACCACAGTATACTGATGTTGCCCTAAAACCACTAATATTTTGTGAGTAGGCTGCACAAGAGAGCCAAGATTGCACAGAATTTTACCACACAATATTATGGTCTCCACTTAGTCCGTTGTGTTTTGTTGTTTTTCTCCCTACATGCTCCTCCTGGATTTTGAGAAGCAAATGGTGCACATTGCCATGACAACGTGACTTCGCGGAACCATGCTGTCAAGTTGACAAGAGACGGTTTATGGCGCCGAGGCATCATGTGACGCCCGTTGTCATGGAGCCATGTTTGGGATTTGCAAGGGGAGATGCCGATGCCACCGCCCGGAGATAAGTGTCCGAAACCCGTAGTTTTCGGGTTAAAACCCGAGTGGTGGTAACCCTGCTGGACACCCGAAGTGAATATTTTCTAAAAAGGGGATTCCTGGTGTCCTGACCAAAAAGGTTCTGTACTTCATATACTTTAAAGTGCCTTTAAGCTTACGCCTGCTATTTCACAAAGCTTTTAAAGCAAAACCCATGTCAAAGACGTGAATTGCCAGGTTTTGCTGTTAAAGCTATGTAAAACAGCAGGCGTGAGCCCTTACAGGACGTAGAATGGAAGGAGAAGGACTTCATCATGACAGAACGGTCACATCTACCTGACAGGACCGTGACACAGTGACACTCAAAGGTTTAATCACCAAGTTGAAGGGAAGATAGGGAGAGATCCAGCCCTGTTTGTAGTTGTATACAATTATTCATCCACATGTCGGAATAATCAAATAAATACATCATTTTAGGAATTACCTATCTTAAATTATTGGTCATTAGCCATCTGCAACAATGACTACTGCTGAGATTATTGCACAGGGAGCCCAAGAATCCACAATATATTGGTGCAATATGGTTATAAGGACTCTTGATTTTCATTTTTTGTGACTCTTATACAAGGTTTTTTGGACGTCAGAAATGACTCTGCTTAATTTCGTCCTCCGTATCCCAATAACCTGTTCTTGAGATATCCAATACCCTACTAATATGTAGTTACTTAATAATTGAAAATGAGAAGAAACTGAGTTTATCTCAATGCGTCCTTGGTCTTTTGCACTATCCTATTACATTATATTGGTCACGGGTCACCTGCCTAGCATTTCAGTTCAGCAAGAAATTATCAGTATAACAAATAGGGCAGGGACACCGTGCAAAGACCCGATTAGTTATCTTCCGTTTTCTTTAAGTCATTATTACTATGCTGTACTGTTAATTCTTCTTGTTATTTAATGCTGCTGCTGTGCTTAGCAGGGTACAAACTAAATTACAAAAATGTACAGATGTGCGAACGTCGCTGAAGTTTCCACCAAACGTTTCAAAAGTTTGAAAAATTAGCGAAAAATCTGATTAAAATTTTGGGGTAAAAGTTCTACTGAGATAGACCAAATTGTAAAAAAAAATAGCCTTTTTGCCTTTTTAATGAGTAATCCAACGGCCTTTTTTTCATGTCTTTTTTTTCATGAGATTGAAGCAAGGGGACTCTGGAGATGAACCCCAGTAATTTCAGCTCGGGGCACCCCTTGCTTCCCAGGATACTTACCTCCATAGGGTGTGCCAGTCTCTGGTCACGTGGGCCAATAGGAAGCCACAACAGATGACGTCACTGCTTCCTATTGGTCCGCATTAGCTTTGAAAAGCCACCATTACATGTACCACAAAGCTGAGCCGGAGTGGCTACCAGCACCCCCTATGGAGGTAAGTGTCTCTGGAAGTAGAGTTCCCGAAGCTGAAATGAATGGGGTTCAGCTCCGGAGACCCCCTGCTTCAATACTATGTGTAGCCCTGGCTGGTTTTGGGCCATCAGTCTGCCCTCCTCCTGGCACTAATTCCTGGTAAGGGCAGGTTCCAGGAGTAATCATGGGTTTTCTCCACACCTCTGCAGCTCTGTGAGTCACAGAGAAGGTAGTGTAATCAGGCCTGGTGTCCAATCAGGGGCAAGGGGCTGGTTCCTGCTGGATCTGTACTTAAAGGGTTGTACTTCCTAAATTTATTGAGTCTGCCTCTACCTTGAGAGAGGCATATTCTACCCATGATCAGTTGTGCATGGCGCTGCCTACCGTGTGCCCTCCCTTAGGGGAGCGGTGGGAGACTGTTCCCCTTACTCTACCAGAGAGTAAGGGAAGAGCTGGGACTGTGTGAGGATTCGGGGGTCACGGCAGTCGCAGCGTGACCCCCCCTTACCTCCTACGGCCCCCGGTGCTGTGGGAAGGCCTCACCGCCGGTCCCACCCGGTCCCCGTGGATCTGGGGCTTCCCCGCCACCCCCAACGGGCCACCGCTGCCCCGCAGGCAGCCCGCACTCAAGCGGCTGCAATTTGTCCTGGGCACGCGCTCTCCGACATTACAGAGCGCGCCAGGCGAAGATAATGTATTCACTGCTCTGGCAGTGAGACCACGCCCCCAACACACGCGCAGGCTATTACCCAGTGCGAAAGCTGCTCACCTGTGTGCCTATCAAGGTAACCAATCCAGGACAGCTCCTCGTGCTCCTCCAGGCCTGCCTCCGCTTTCTATTGGTCTGTCGCACTGCCTGTTGTACCACTTTCACATTGCTCGACATAGTTTCCACTTGTGGATGTCTACTTGGGTTTCGTCTTCTCTTTGCTACGCAGGTTACGACGTGGCTTTGCTGACTACTCTCTCTGGCTCTCGACCCCGGCTCCCTCCTGACTACGCTGCTTCTCAAGTCCCTCGATCTCAGCTTGGACCTCGACCTTCCGGATCTCTCCTTTCCCTGACCTTGGCAAATGGCAACTACTACGTCTCTTCTTTACCCGGTACCGGCAAGTATTGCTATAGCTATATCCACCTGGCCTGACAACATCAAAACACCACACTCCAGACACGCTCCTTCTGCTGCGGGTGCGTGCACATATACGTCCCCACCTCAGTACAAGGGATGGGTCTGGTCTGCGGGCAGCATCGGCGTAACAGACTGCTCCTGGTGCTCGCTGGCTGGGAGTGTAGGTCCAGGGACATCCTAAGCGTACAGGCCCTATATGCTGCTGACTGACGTGCCATGTGCATACAGAATAAAGTGTTCCTGTTTAATATACTTCTTGCCTGAGACTGAAATCTATCAGGAAGGAGAAAGACGCTCCTGCAGGGATTTCTCCCCTTATCCTGGGGGCTGCAAGAGATGGAGGCGCTGTCACCGTGAGTACGAGTTAGGTTATACCCCAGAAGCCTGTCCTGACATCCCTAACATCATGCGGGAGACTCAGATTTACTGCTTATCAGCAGGTTATGCACCACACCACTCCAAGTAACCAGTATAGTTTTCCCAGTACTAGACCCTATCTGCGACTGGGAGTGGGAAACAGGGTTACATATGTAAAATAAAAAAATAAATAAAAAACGGCCGCTTGGATTTCCACTTTAAACCTTTCGAGTGCCGTGAGATGCAGCTACCACATTATGTGGTCCGGCACTCCAGGGACCCCATGTGGTAGTAGCTACATAAAACAAATACTCATGTTGCAGGGGGAGATCAACGCAGGACGAGATCTCCCCTAGAAAATCTACACGCTATCTACACTGATGAGAATCAGAAAGGGGGGTGACTACTCCCCTGTCCCCTTCCGTTACTAGTGATGGAGCGATCAGAGAGAATAGCTGTCCCGCTATTTAAAAAAGAAAAATTATGGAAAATGCCCATTGATTCTTCAGCGTTCATCGAATTTGCCACCAACGTTTGCTCGAAGTGAAGCACAATAGGTGATATTCGCCAAGTTCAACTAAACGCGCTAAAAGTTTGCACATAGGCAAGCAGGTAAATGCTATACACATAAATTCAATAAAATATGAGAGGCTAGTAGCTGCCACAGGTAGGTTGCACTATGTGAGCAGTCCATAAATATAACACAATAGCATATTAGTGCTTATGGTAGAACAGTCATCGCATTTCTTATTATACAAAAGATGTCTTGAGTTATGTGTTATAGTGTAATATTAGCTCGCGCACAACGCACTACCTGCGTGCATGCCTTTTAATAACGCTTGTCCCATTTTGAGCTGCATGTCTCCGAAAAATAGTTACCATTTTGCTACGTAGACCAGAGGAAAACTTAAATCGTCTTATCTTACGTGTTTCAATAAAATGCCTATCGCTTTAAAATAATTGCTTCTAATTAGTTGATAATTATTTTATAGGTTCTGTAACACACTGCCCTTTGTTCCTAGTATTTACTTTTATCTAAAGTCACAGTTATGACCGCAAGAGCCAATGGAATGTTGCTATAATAAATCAGTTTCTGTCCACACCTCCAATCCAATAATCAATGCAGTGCTTACTTTTCAGATAAAGGAATTTAGACTGCATGAAAGAAAATGTATTAAATATACCTCACATTAACTCATTAAAATGCCATGAAATGTGTCCTGACCACAGAGTATACAACAATAATGTCCCTACCATCCACGTGAGTGCCACCAAAATTAGCTTGTTTAAATACTGGAGTAGCGATATGCACAATAACTTATCAGTGCATATGGGAAACGTAAGTACCCATTATGTTCTAATGGTATCCTGTGTACAGTTACAGTTAAGCCTTGCACTTGTATGGTGAAACCACTGAAACATACCCTCCTCACAATAAACATGTTCTTAAAAATAAAAAAAATTAATTATATGTTTTGGATCATTGTCTTGCCGCACGACCCACTTTTGCTTCAGCTCACGGACAGATGGCCTGGCATTCTCTTCTAGAATTATCCGATACAATGCAGAATTTATGGTTGTGTCAATGATGGCAATGGCAGCAAGACGTCCAGGTCCTGAGGGAGCAAAGCAGCCCAAACCATCACACGCCCACGGTTGGGATGAGGTTCTTCTGTTCGAACACAGTGTTTGCTTTTCGCCAAACATAATGATTTGCTTTCAGGCCAAAACGTTCTACCTTTGACTCGTCTGTTTAGAGAACATTGTTCCAAAAGTCTTGTGAATCTATGTGCTCTTTGGTGAACTTCTGACGGCAGCAACGTTCTTTTTAGAGAGCAGTGGTTTCATCCTGGCTATCATTCCATGAACACCATTCTTGTTCAGTCTTTTTCTGATAGTTGAGTCTATGAACACTCACATTTGCCAAGGCGACAGATCCTTGAATGTTACTCTGGGGTTCTCTGTGACTTCCTGGATGATTTGCCGGTTTGTTCTTGGAGAGATTTTGGTAGTACGAGCGCTCCTGAGTAGAGTGACTGTGGTCTTGAACTTTCTCAATTTGTCTGATAGTGAATTGTTGGAGCCCAAAATCCTGAGAAATAGTTTTGTAACCCAAACAAAAATAGAAAGGCCAGCGCAACATACAAAATGACACAACTTATCTGCTCATGAGTAAGGGTCATTTAGTTAAACCCTGGGGCCAAAAGGTTTTAAGTCTGCAGCCACTTCACGGCATAACCAATATGCAGGTCCTAACAGTATAATAGTTTTGTAACCCTTTCTAGACAGATAAGCATGAATAACGTATTTTACTGAGTTCCTCAGAGATTAACTTTAATCATGGCATGACGTGTTTCCACACACCTGTATGGTGAAGACCAAACTCATAACTTTTCTGATCTTTATATACGGTAGGGTGGGGCCTCCCAAACTCACCCCTGAAGATCTACTTAATTATTTTGAACACCTGATTCTAATTATCCCCTTTAATCTAGCTGATAAAACCAGGGTTTCACTTACTTTTTCACATACCCTGACTCTTAATTACTCATGCTTCATCTAATTCTTACCTCATTTTGTTTTAAAAAAAAACATGGAATTAATATAAACCCTATTGGATATTTAAGAAAAGACTGGTTTTGATTGAAAAATGTCATCATGGAAAAACTATGGAATGTAAACCATTGTAATTATCATTGTGGTTCACAAACTTTTTCTCGCCACTTTACATGAATGTATAAATATATGTATAGATATATACATCAAAACCTAAATGTAAATAGGACATCTCATGGGGTAATTCCCCATAGGTCCTCTAAAGATAATCTCTAAATGAACAAACACAAGCCCAAAATTAATATATGAAAGGATACAATTAAAGTTAATAAAAAAAAAATATCCCAAATTTGAATTAATATAATACATGTATAATCATATTCAACATATAACCCAAAAGATCATAAATACAATTGGAAAATACAAATAAACCAAAACTTAATTCGATGGATAAATCTCGAGACCAAGAAACCACAGAATTAGACCCAAGATGCTCTTGATACTGAATAGAATATACCAATAAATGATAAAGACTCATAATGCAAAATACCACGTGGAGTAGATGATAGTAATAATAGTTAATCTGAAAAGAAATGCTTTAGTTCCCACTCAACATTCATACCCATAGGGGCCAGGGTGTCCAGTGAAAAAATCCAATACATCTCACTTTTATTCAAAAAGTTTATCCTATCTCTACCACCTTTAGGTAAGGGAACATGTTCCAGACTGTGATGGGGTTTTTAGACCCATCACTTACAGTACAAACCAGCAGTACAAACAAAGGTTTGGCAGGCATGCTGCCTGACTGCTGGAAACTCCCCAGCTCAAAAGACAGGCAGCTAATTATGGCAGACGGCTAGCACCTGCAGTCAATCTCAGGAGCTACTGTATATAGACAAGCCTCTGAGAACACAGGGAGGCTCGTTCTTGTCTCAGGCTGGGAAGAGACAGGCGCCTAGGAGGCAAGGGTTAGAATGCATTAAGAAAGCCTTGTTTATGTGTAGTCCCCTTCTAAAATCAGGCCCGTTTTAGCATGCAGGCTAGGACAGTGCAATTGCAGTTTAGGGGTTAAACCTATTACACATGGTCATGCAAGTGAGTTGGCTCAGAGATAAGATACAATGTTGCAGATCCACAGCACATGAGACATGACTCAGAGCTACGAAAGTTTTAGTAGGCCATGTGACCGGTGGGGGGACAGATTGCTACAGCAGGTTTTGCCCAGAGACAGACGAGGGGAAAGGTTGACACCCCCTGGGTATAAGAGGTGGGAACCCACCCTAGAGAGAAAGAGTGTGCTGTGTCCGTTGCAACAGAAGTTCCCATGCTGCAGGAAGCAGGGCTGTAATCCAGATTTATGTAGGGATTTGGGGCGGAGCCTGCTTCATCGTTAGGCTGCGCTTATAGTGTCACGACGTCGCAGCAAAACAAATATATTGCCTCCCTCGCGTGCTCTTATAGTAGAAGCGGCGCGACGGAGCGACGGCTTGGTCGCGATCGCTGGAAGTCAAGTCAATTTGATTTTTCCAGCAACCGCAGCGTGACGTCACAGTCGCTATAAGCGCAGCCTTAGCCAGGGTCAGGGTGGGTCCTGGGAGGAACTGCAGGCAGAGGGGGAACTTCTGCAAGAGGTACATGCTGAAAACCTGATCCTGCTGACAATAAAAGCAAGCATCCTGTTTTAAAAGTTCCTAGCGCCCTTTTCTACTTATTCTACTCCTCACTACAGCCTAAAACTGGCTGAGCTACACTACACTGAAGCAGGTGGAAATCCTGTTTGCAGTGCAAGAGAGAGACTGATTTCATGTACACCCTATCTTCTGCAGCCGGTGGGGATAGAGGTATTACATTTGGCGCTGCCAACATGGGGCTTGAGGAGTGGATTACCTTTTATGCACTGGCTAGAGGAGTGAAGGCTGTGTGTGGGTCCGCATTTGGAACATTTGGGACCCAATAATTGTTTTGCCACCATGTTATTTGACATGGAACTGGGGCTACCATCCAGGCAGCAGGGTTATCAGTGGGCACTGAGAAGCAAGCTACCTGTCAGCCACGCCATAGTCATAGGTCAAATTCCGCTAAGTACCGAGGTAAAGGACATATGCACAGCCCTGAAGCAGTTCCCAAGTTTATCCAAAGCCAGGCTCCGCAAAGTGATCTGGAGATCTAAATAGAGTGTGGTACTAATCGACGACGGCCGTGACTTATGGGAAGAGGAATGCCCCCTTGGCTCTGTATTTTGATGGAGCTCTGCCTGGAGGATATCCCCACATATATCCTGAGATTCCTGTACCACAAGGGGAAGATGCCCTGCTACCCCCGCTGACTGCGCCCCTACAGAACCTGGTGGAGGACACGGTACCTACTCTTCCTATGTCCCCAGTAAAGAGGCGGTTGTTGTGCTGGATTCAGCTGTCGCAGAGTGCCGCGCAGAGGAGGACGCTGTGCCCATATCTACAAGGTTCCTGCCGTTCCTGTTCTTTCCCTTGCGGAGTCTGCTGCTGCTGTTCCGGAGTCGTCCGTCGCAAAGGGCAGTCTACCTGTGGTGATGGTGCCGTCCAAGGCATCGCCTGTTTTTGTTCCAGTGAAGACCCTGTCTATGGTGGTGAGCGGCGCTGATACTGATCCGTTTTTGTTGTGGTGCAGAGAGCTTGGGGAGGCCCATGAGCCTGGCACTGCTGAAGCTGCGCTGGTGTCTGCAATCCCAGGGGACAGATCACAAGTGAGTATGACAGTGGTACAGTTATTACTGGCTGTGGCTGCTGGGACGGTGTGCCAAGACTCTTTGGTTACTCTGGTGCTGCAGGTAACCGCACCTGTGGAGAACCAGGACATTGGTGAACTGGACAGTCTGGGTAAATGTAAGCCTGATAAAGAAAATGTGTTCCCCAATGTATCCCAGCAATGTGTGCTGATTCTATGCCTGATGCTAGTGAGACAGGGATAGCATTTAACTGGTGGGATTCCCAGTTCCAGGGTTATGTTCCCCTTTTCATCAGGACTAGGTTCATAGTAAGGTGGGAGCTAGAGTGGAACATTGGTGGGAGAAAGGTAAATTTACATCTGACCAGGCTGCAGCCATCAGGCAGCAAAGGTACAATGAGTGTGGGGAAGACAGAGCTGCAACCCCAGGGAGTCAGGGTAGTGTTAAGCCAGTGTAACGCCTGTATGCCCGCAGACCTGGCCAGTCCCCATTACTGAGGTGGTTTAGGGTATAACACGCACCCACAGCAGTGAGGGCGTGCCCGGAGTGTGGTAAGGTGCGTTGTCGGGCCTGGTGAGAAAGGGTTAACGTGATACTTATTTTCAAATTATTCACTTCTTTCCACCAGTCTCCTTATGTCTCTAACTCTATTCATATATCTCCATCTCTCCTTCCTTCTGCACTTCTCAGTTCACATGAACGCCTTTCTTACCTGCGCCCTCTGACACCACACAGCTATACACGCTGCACTAAAATACACCCCTACAAATCCTCCTCACACATTCTCTTTCTTTCCATGCTTCTCCTCCTTGCTTCAGGGGATATCTCTCCCAATCCTGGTCCCTGCCTTATTTCTATTTGCTCTCGTCCTCGCCTCCCACATGCAACTTCTACTCCTTCTGATGTTAACCCCTCCAACCTCATACCCATCCCCTGCCACCTCCCTCCTCTCTCCCTTTCTCCTGTGCCCTTTGGAATGCTCGCTCCCTCTCTAACAAGTTCCTCTCCGTGCATGACTTCTTTCTCTCTCACTCCCTGCTTCTCATTGCTATAACTGAGACCTGGCTCACTCAGTCTGACTCTGCTCTGGAAGCTGCTCTCTCCTACGGTGGCCTTTTCTTCTCCCACACTCCGCGCCCTGATGTCAGGGGTTGAGGCGTGGGGCTCCTGCTCTCCTCTCTCTGCCGTTACCGAACCCTTCCTATTCCCCCCTCTCTTGCTTTTCCCTCCTTTGAGGTTCACACAGTCCACATCTTCACGCCTCTCCCAGTCCATGTGGCGGTCATCTATCGCTCACCTACCTCTACTCATCCCCCCTCTGCCTTTCTCTCTCACTTTGAATCCTGGCTCTCTTTCTTTCTCTCCTCAGACTCCCCTGTTCTTCTCCTTGGGGACTTCAATTGCCACATTGATGACCCCTCTCTCCCTTGGGCCTCCCGCTTTCTCTCTCTAACCTCTTCTTTTGGCCTGCTACAGTGGACTGAAGCTAGCACCCACAAAGATGGCCACTGCCTTGACCTGGTTTTCACTAAAAACTTCTCTCACCGATTTCTCCTTTTCCTCTCTCTGACCATCACTTCATCTCATTGCTTCTTCCCCTCTCCATCTCTATCTCACCCTCGTTTTTGCAGAGACCTGCGCTCTATTAACCTACCAGCTTTTGATTCCACTTTACGCTCCTCCCTCTCCTCTCTCAGTTCTGCTTCAGACCCTGACAACCTGGTCAGGAACTACAACTCTGCCTTATCCTCCTCTCTTGACCTACATGCCCCGCTTTCTCTCTGCCGTCCTCGCCCTTCTAACCCCAGACCCTGGCTAAATTCCAACACACGCATGCTGCGTTCCTCCACTCGCTCCTCTGAACGCCTCTGGAGGAAATCTCATACGCTCGCAGACTTTCTTCACTACAAATTTATGCTGTCCTGTTTCAACTCTGCCCTCTCTCAGGCTAAACAAACCTACTTTTCATCTCTAATCAACACACAAAGTCTAACCCACGCCGACTCTTTTCTGTCTTTGACTCTCTACTCAGACCACCCTCGGCTGCCTCCTCTTCTTCCTCCATCTCACCTCAGGACTTTGCTGACTTTAAGGAAAAGGTGGAATCCATACGTCAGAACATCCCATCAGTTGCCCCCTCTCATCCCACACCACTTCCTAACTCTCCTCTTGCCTTTCTGGACTCTTTTTCTGATATCTCGGAGGAGGATGTGTCACTGCTGATCTCCTCTTCTCCCTCTACCACCTGCCTTCTTGATCCCATTCCTTCCCATCTCCTAAAACCTCTTGCTCCTTCTATAATCCCTATGCTCACACAGATCTTTAACTCTTCCCTCTACTCTGGTACTTTTCCATCCTCCTTCAAACATGCAACTGTGATACCATTGCTCAAAAACAGCAAGCTTGACCCTACCTGTCCTAACTATCGACCTGTCTCCCTCCTGCCTTTTGCCTCCAAACTCCTTGAACGTCTTGTATTCTCTCGATTGCTACACTTTCTCAACACCTATTCTCTTCTAGACCCTCTAAAATCTGGCTTCCGCACTGCTCACTCTACTGAAACAACCCTCACTAAAATAACCGACGATCTTCATGCTGCCAAAGACAGAGGTCATTACACTCTGCTCATATTACTCGACCTCTCTGCAGCATTTGACACCGTGGACCACCCTCTTCTTCACATTCTCCATACTCTTGGTATTCGTAACAAAGCTCTATCCTGGATCTCCTCTTACCTCTCCCATCGTACTTTCAGTGTCTCTGTTGCTAAAACCTCCTCCTCCTCTATCGATCTCTCTGTGGGTACCCCAGGGCTCTGTCCTGGGACCTCTTCTCTTCTCTCTTTACACACTCTCTCTAGGTGACCTAATCACATCTTTTGGGTTTAAATATCACCTCTATGCTGATGACACACAAATTTACCTTTCAACCCCTGACCTTACACCTGCTATACAGACCAAAGTTTCTGAATGTCTCTCGGGAATATCATCCTGGATGGCCATTCGCCGACTGAAACTCAACATGGCAAAAACAGAGCTCCTTATACTTCATCCCAAACCTGGCCCTACTACCTCCTTCTACATTACTGTTGGAAATACGATCATTCACCCAGTAGCCCAAGCACGCTGCCCAGGGGTCACACTCGATTCCTCTCTCACATTCACCCCTCACATTCAAAACATATCTAAAATCTGTCGCT
The DNA here is from genome assembly GCF_040206685.1 of Ascaphus truei. Classification (NCBI taxonomy): domain Eukaryota; kingdom Metazoa; phylum Chordata; class Amphibia; order Anura; family Ascaphidae; genus Ascaphus; species Ascaphus truei. The sequence continues at coordinate 85,238,309 of NC_134490.1, forward strand.
TTTTCCTCCGCAATATCACAAAGATACGCCCTTTCCTCTGTTACTCGTCTGCTAAAACTCTGACTCAGGCCCTCATTCTCTCCCGTCTCGATTACTGCAACCTCCTCCTGTCCGGCCTCCCTGCCTCTCACCTGTCTCCCCTACAATCTATACTAAACGCTGCTGCCAGAATCACTCTACTCTTTCCTAAATCTGTCTCCGCGTCTCCCCTCCTGAAATCCCTCTCCTGGCTTCCAATCAAATCCCGCATCTCACACTCAATTCTCCTCCTCACTTTTAAAGCTTTACACTCTTCTGCCCCTCCTTACATCTCAGCCCTAATTTCTCGCAATGCACCATCCCGACTCTTGCGGTCTTCTCAAGGATGTCTTCTTTCTACACCCTTTGTATCTAAAGCCCTCTCCCGCCTTAAACTTTTCTCACTGACTGCCCGCACCTCTGAAATGCCCTTCCCCTTAATACCCAACTAGCACCCTCTCTATCCACCTTTTGAGACCCACCTTAAGACACATTCGCATAAAGAAGCATATGAATAGCACTGTGGATAATCCTTGACACATGATACATGATACATAAAGCTTGGCCCACTGCAGACGCACTTACTAGAATTCCCTCCTACTGTCTCTATACGTTCTCCTACCTACCAATTAGATTGTAAGCTCCTCGGAGCAGGGACTCCTCTTCCTTAATGTTACTTTTATGTCTGAAGCACTTATTCCCATGACCTGTTATTTATATTATTTGTTATTTATATGATTACAACATGTATTACTACTGTGAAGCGCTACAGTATTTATATTTATGGCGCTATATAAATAAAGACATACTACATATGAATAGCATTGTGGATAATCCTGGACACATGATACATAAAGCTTGGCCCCCTGCAGACGCACTTACTAGAATTCCCTCCTACTGTCTCTATACGTTCTCCTACCTACCAATTAGATTGTAAGCTCCTCGGAGCAGGGACTCCTCTTCCTTAATGTTACTTTTATGTCTGAAGCACTTATTCCAATGACCTGTTATTTATATTATTTGATATTTATATGATTACAACATGTATCACTACTGTGAAGCGCTATGTACATTTATGGCGCTATATAAATAAAGACATACAATACAATACTTGCTGAGTCCGGGGTGCCAGAGGTACCGAGATCCAAATCCAAGAGCCGTGGGTCAGGGGCAGGAGATAGCAGCGTAGTGAGGTCCAAAGCCGAGTCCAGGTGTTGCGAGGTACACGTAGTCAAACAGAGCCGAGATCAAATCCAAAGGTATCCAACAGGGGCAGGGACAGGAACAAGAGCTGCAATAGAGAACAGAGCTTGGCATAGACATCTGCACACTGGAGTCATAGAGAAGCTATGCAGAGCAAGGAACGAAAGGACAGACCGGGGTTATAAAGGCCGGAGGACCAATGGTAGCAAGGGGTGGAGCGGAGGCCTGTCAGAGATCCCAGGGATAGGTCCAGGTGAGCAGGGACGGACCATGTGACTGCGTAATGCTAAAGACCTCAACAGTAGGATAAATGAATGAATGAATAACCAGATACTTGTAGGGGGGACCCTAAACATAAACTTGATAGAAGACAGGTACTGGGTTGCAGTCCCAGATGGTAAGCTCACTAATAAGTGACTCTGTTGTTAACAATAACACCAGGGAGATTGAGCATAATAACACCCTATAACGTACCAATTGTCTAAATAAAGTCCTGAACAGGAAAACAAGTAGCAAGCGATTGACTCACTGAGTGCTGCACAGTCCATGCGATCCAAAGGTGAGGGGTCCCCAGGTGTGCTTCCGTCCAAGGGGTAGGCTAGTAGAGAAGGAGAAAAACTGGAAGAGCACTACTGTAGGTATCAAAAAAGTAGAAAGGAGGTGCGTATCCCATAAAAAGATTATTTATTGGTCATGGAAAAAACAGGGCAATGGAGAGCCCTACCAACGTTTCACGCTTCACAGAGCGCTTTCTCAAGGTATACATATCACAACTTTATTAACATATATATATATATAGACACAAACTGACATAACCAGCCAATACTCACAGCTCACATGCGATCCACCTACTTTGATTGCTAATGGTCTTCTGATGTGTATACACCTAATCAGTATATTCAGACACAGAGACGACAGTGACTAACTCCGCCCCCAACTACCAATCCGGAGACATGCGTCATCTAGCAACCCCCAGTAGTACGCGCTTGCGCAGTAACCAACTGAGGGAGAGTCCTCAATGTCAATGGAGGGCGTGGGGAGAGCGCGTCGTCAAATGGCCCTGACTGTATACCTCACTAGGGCTTTAAGTGCGTGCGCAACTGCGCTCTGCAAGACACTAGTTCCTCCCCGCAGTGGGAGCAGACACAGTGAGCTCCGGACCATCGGCGGAGTGCGCTTGCGCAATACCAACTGTCGCGTCAGAGGCTCACAGAATATCCCAAGTGCGGGGTGGGAGAATGAAAAGCCAGAGCGCAGAATTATGCGCAGCACAGAGGGTGAACACATAGTGTGCTGTGAAATACAAACACATAACATTATTAAAATCAATACACTTAAAATATATATTAACAAAGAAAACATATTTGTAGAACCCCCATGTCTTAATCTCTTCTAAATGATGTTAATCAACCAGAAGGGGTAAATAAAAACTATATCACTTGACATATGTATAGTCAAACCAACATCCTGATTTGTTTAGGGAGCTGATGATGGTGAATAAATAGAGTGGATATAGAATGGCAAGCAAAGAACATGAAATTGAGTGGAGAAACCTAATATAATGTGATACTTGTCTAGAAAGGTTACCCCATACATATATGCCCATGGTTGCTTAGCACATATATCCACTATATAACCTTAGCTAGTACATCCAGCTGTTAAAACATAAAGTGTATAACAAATATACATAAAATTGACAGGAAAAAATACTCTATCATAGCTTCCAAGATCATTTTGAAGCTTATTAAGCAAACAAGTACAACAAGATGTGTAGCCCTCTTTCCTGCTGATATAGAAAGACTACTAGTGCTGTATGTACCTGCTGGCTCAGTGAGATCTGGGCCTCCGCTAACTGGGAGCCTGGGGTAACAATATGTTCTTGGCAGCGCCTCCACTTACCCAGGATCCCCAATAAATGAGATTCCCCTAAGTAAGAATAATGATAACAAGCCTAAATGTTGTAACCTTTTACTAATAAGTAATAGCCAAACCGCAGCATACACTACCGACACAGTTTATTGCACTGCGGCCAGTTCCGCAAGCCGGGAGATTTCCCGGCTTGCTAGTGGCCGCCCCTCGGCACGCGCGGTCACGCGTCATCGGGAGCCTGCGCCCCCTGCACGCGCGTCCAGGGCTCCCCGAGGGAGCCCTGGTGTCCCGCGATGTGGGGGACGGCGGCAGGGGGTTCCGGGGGACCCGGCGGACCCGGCAGCGGGAGGGAGAGCGCCCCGATCGGAGGGCGCTCTTCCGCTGCTTCGGCGCGCGCCCGGCACCCTCCGGCGCGCGCCAGTTTACTGCTGCGGCCGAGAACGGGCAAATGCTCGAATAAACTCGGCCGCAGCAGTACACCTATTAGAGATAACACACATATATCACAATAATGAACAGCTGATATTCAGTAATATACACCAGTGGCCTGGCCACTCTCCTTATTGAATAATGTCCTTCCCACCACCGCGTGCACCCCACACCGTGTCCAATGTATTTCAGTCCCTTGGTCACTCAACCCAGTATCCCCAAACAACCCACCCCCAAGGTGGGATCAGCGCATGAAGGTACCGGTGTTGGTGCACTTATTAAATACCTTCCGGCTACTCAAGCAGCTGGGAACAGACTTCAAAAAGGATCTGCCGATCCAGCGTAGTCTCTCACGAGTTGGGGATGTCCAGCAGCTTGAGCCCAAACCACTGACACACACAGGGCAGTTCAGGAAGAACACTGTGTCCCTATCTGTTGCTACAGTAAGGGAATGAATGGAGCTTTCTCTATGGCTTTCCCTGCAGCACCACAAGCTAAGGGTGACTCAGGGTCTGTACTGGGCCTGAGGGGGAATCTGGCCTACGCAGGTGGGTCACTGACCCCCTGCACACACACACGACCTCTCCCCTAGCTCCTCCGGTGCCCTCTGGCTAGCGTGGTCTCTCCCCCACGCTTCCCTTTCCTGCCTGCCAGCAATCCCTGCACTCCTATTCGTTCCCTGGTGTCAGATGGCTCTGCTAAGGCTCATCGGGATTGTAGTTTAACTGCAGAGCCTCCTGGTGATTGGCCAGCCGTTCGCGCGCTTTACACTGCGCATGCGCGAACTCTGTCCGTGCCTCCGGCCGCGTAGGGGTATTGCGCAATGTTTTACCAACATGGCGGCGCCCTGTCCTATCGGGCCGCCGCAGAACCTCCGGACACTCTACCAGCACCCCCACGGGAATGCACCCTGCAGCGGAGGTACAGAGGGGAAAACAGAACACCCCTACAGATGTTAGAGCAACCAGTTAAAGGAAGGAGAGCAACATATTGAGGAAACATTTTGAAAAATTTTGAGGAAACATTTCGTTGCTTGCCATTCTATATCCACTCTATTTATTCACCATCATCAGATCCCTAAATAAATCAGGATGTTGATTTCACTATACATATGTCAAGTGATATAGTTTTTATTTACCCCTTCTGGTTGATTAACATAATTTAGAAGAGATTAAGACAGGGGGGGTTCTACAAATATGTTTTCTTTGTTAATATATATTTTAAGTTTATTGATTTTAATAATGTTATGTGTTTGTATTTCACAGCACACTATGTGTTCACCCTCTGTGCTGCGCATAATTCTGCGCTCTGGCTTTTCATTCTCCCACCCCGCACTTGGGGTATTCTGTGAGTCTCTGACGCGATGGTTGGTATTGCGCAAGCGCACTCCGCCGATGGTCCGGAGCTCACTGTGTCTGCTCCCACTGCGGGGAGGGACTAGTGTCTTGCAGGGCGCAATTGCGCGTGCACTTAGAGCCCCAGTGAGGTACAGACAGGGCCATTTGATGATGCGCTCTCCCCACGCCCCCCATTGACATTGAGGACTCTCCCTCAGTTGGTTACTGCGCAAGCGCGTACTACTGGGGGTTGCTAGACCACGCATGTCTCCGGATTGGTAGTTGGGGGCGGAGTTAATCACTGTCGTCTCTGTGTCTGAATATACTGATTAGGTGTATACACATCAGAAGACCATTAGCAATAAAAGTGGGTGGATCGCATGTGAGCTGTGAGTATTGGCTGGTTATGTCAGTTTGTGTCTATATATATATATATGTTAATAAAGTTGTGATATGTATACCTTGAGAAAGCGCTCTGTGAAGCGTGAAACGTTGGTAGGGCTCTCCATTGCCCTGTTTTTTCCATGACCAATAAATAATCTTTTTATGGGATACGCACCCTCCTTTCTACTTTTTTGATACCTACAGTAGTGCTCTTCCAGTTTTTCTCCTTCTCTACGATCAGGGACAGAGCCAGAGAGGTGAGTGGTAGTAATCGCCTGCAGGCGATGGGGGGCGGAGCCAGCATCACGGGAGGATGAATAAGAGAGTCAGGTGCGTGTACACTGTGAGCTTGCTGTGCGCGCGCCCCGGTCGCGTGCGGGAGGAAGTGGCTGTCACGGTAGCTTATGACAAGATATAATGAACACCAAATATCTGGGTTGAACTGAACGAGGCTTAGATATAATAAAATATAATTTATTCCTTAAAAAGGTGAGCACAGTAATATAGTACAATTAACAGACAAGAAGGTAACACTTACTTAGGGTTGGGGAATGGAGAAGTATCAGCTAGCAATTCTCCAGCAATCCGGTGACATTCAAGATGGTATCAGAAGAACCAACTCCTACAAACTGTAGGGTTGACACAGTTTATATACCTGTGTAACCCTATTCTTAACATTGAATACAGACTATTGGTGAACAATTATCTGTATCCAATCCCTAACGTGGAGACACAGTTTAAACCATGCCCCCCAGCTAGTTAGCCCATGTGTACTGGGACTCTGAGGATCTTATTTCTGTAGCCCCATAATTAAATCAAGGGCGACGACCCGTCTACCAAATGAAGTATCTGGCAGGAGCTTCATTGTTTGTAGGTGTAGACATAACACTTACAAACCACTTCAGTTTGATGTTCCTCCGCCCTCAGGTAACAATTAGAGTCTTTTGATCAGTGCTTGGTTCCTAGTGTTTGGGTAAACAATCAGGGCAGTTAACTTTTGATCACAGGACTTATGACATGACAAGGTGTAAGCCACATTCCTGGACCGCAGTCCAGCTAACCCCTTGCCTCCCTGGTGAGGTCAGGGGGTGGCCATATGGGGTGCAACCCCTTTAATACCAGGCCAACCCCCTCTCCCTCTACACCCCCCCTTCTTAATGGGTGACCTGTGGCCCATTGGCCCTAACGGGGAGTGGGGCACTGCTGGCACCATTAATGAACTCAGTCTCAGAGGGATAGTCCTGACGTTAAAGTCCATCAGCATTGCTGTTTTCACTACCCTTTTTGGGTTGAATAGTAAACTCCAACTCTTGCAAGGCCAAGCTCCACCTTAGCAACTTGGCATTCTCCCATGATGCCCTCTGCAGCCAACTCAGGGGGTTGTGGTCTGTAAGGACCGTGAAAGCCCTTCCATACACATAGGGCTGGAGTTTTTTGAGTGCCCACACAATGGCCAAGCACTCTTTCTCAATGGTGGCATAGGCCACTTCTCTGGGGAGTAGTTTTCGGCTGAGGTACACCACAGGGTGCTCTCTGCCGTCGTCCCCCACTTGGCTCAACACAGCCCCAATGCCATAGTCTGAGGCATCAGTCTGTATGAGGAAATGTTTGGTATAGTCTGGGGCAGCCAGTATGGGGGCCCCAGCAAGCGCAGTTTTCAGTGCCTGGAAAGCAGTTTCACAGGCAGGAGTCCAGGTAATAAGCACAGGCAGTTGCTTCTTAGTCAAATCAGTCAGGGGTTTGGCCACGGCGCTGTAGTGTGGGACAAACTTCCTATAGTACCCTGCGGTGCCCAAAAATGCCATGACCTGTTTCTTGGTTTTTGGAACAGGCCACTGAATTATGGCTTCTACCTTGGCTGGCTCTGGTTTGAGGTGCCCTCCACCCACCCTGTGCCCTAAGTACAGGACCTCTGCCATCCCTACCATACACTTAGTGGGTTTCAAGGTAAGCCCAGCCTCCCTGATCCTATCTAGCACCGCAGCTACATGTCCTAAGTGGGAGTCCCAGAAATTACTAAAGACAGCAATGTCATCTAAGTAAGCCCTAGGATATCTCTGCATCCCTTCCAGTAACCTATTGACCATGCGTTGGAAGGTAGCCAGGGCATTCTTCATCCCAAATGGCATCACCAAAAACTCATAGAGGCCACTTGGAGTGATGAATGCTGACTTCTCCCTAGCCTCCAGGGTCAGTGGGATTTGCCAATAGCCTTTGCTCAAATCCATAGTGGTCAGATACTTTTCCCCCGCGAGTTCATCCAATAACTCATCCATGCGGGGCATGGGGTAGGCATCTGACACCGTCCCAGCGTTGAGCAAGTGGTAGTCCACACAAAACCGGGTGGTCTTGTCCTTCTTAGGGACTAGAACTACCGGGCTTGCCCAAGGACTCTGGGACGGAGTAATTACCCCTAGGGTCAGCATCTCCGCTATCTCCCTCTCCATACTGGTCTTGACCTCTGCTGACACTCTATAAGCGTGCTTATGCAGAGGCTGCAGATCCCCTGTGTGCACTGGGTGTTTTGTGAGATGTGTGGTCCCTGGCATGTCAGTGAAGAGGGCCCTAAACTTAGCTAGCATGTCCCTGGCTTCTACCTGCTGCCTAGCACTCAACTGTGCCCCTATCTCTACCTGATCCACAGTGTTTCCCTGCCTAGCCTCCCCTAGGAGATCAGGCAGAGCATTGCTCTCCGGATCCTCCAGCAGTGGGCTACAAATGGCCATTACTGCTCCCATACTCGGTGCTCTGTATTCTTTCAGCATGTTAACATGATATGTCTTGTGCCTCTCAGGCTCTACCTGTACAACGTAGTTGTACTCATTCACCTTTCGGATGACCGGGTATGGTCCCGACCAGGCAGCCATCAACTTGTTCTCCCGAATGGGTATGAGAACAAGCACCTGCTGTCCTGGGATGAATTCTCTACTATGGGCATGCCGGTCATACCATTGCTTTTACTTGGTCTGAGCGGCCCTGAGGTGGTCCTGGGCCACCCCCATGAGCATCTCTAACCGGTCTCGGAGATCTACTACATACTGGATCACTGAAGCATCAGTAGCAGTAGCCTCCCCTTCCCATCCCATCCCTCACGGAATAGGTCCACAGGTCCACGTACCCTGCGGCCATATAGTAGCTCGAAGGGGGAGAAGCCTGTAGATTCCTGCGGTACCTCTCGGTAGGCAAACAGCAAGTGCTGTAAATGAATCTCCCAGTCTTTCCCCTCCGCCTCTATAAAGGTCCGAAGCATCTGCTTCAGGGTACCGTTAAACCTCTCACATAATCCATTTGTCTGGGGATTGTAAGGGGTAGTGCGCCGGTGCTGTACACTGCATGCATCCCAGAGACAATGTAACAGTTCACTCATGAACTGCGACCCCTGATCGGTTAGGATCTCACTAGGGAAACCTACCCTAGAAAAAATGTTCAGCAAAGCTGCTGCCACTGTCTTGGCATCTATGGTGTCAAGCGCTACCGCCTCAGGGTACCTGGTGGCAAAATCCACCACCGTGGAGGGCGCATGCGCGACGGGAACGGAGATGGAGGTCTGAACTGAGCGCTCCGTAACCCGCCGGCAGTAATTAAATAAAAATTGTTCGCAAAACTCAACTTAACAGCAGCTAAATAGCGGCACCCAATACAACAACACACACAGCACAAAAGTACATGGCGGCTACCAGGAAAAAATCGAAGCAGAAGGTAGATGTCCGCACTTACTTTGTGAGGGCTAAAAAGCCTAGGGAGACAGACAGCATGGCGGCGTTGGACTCAGACTCCGCAACGGAGCTAGAGGTAGCGACGGACGACCCGACAGGCGCTATGAAGAGGTAGATAGCACAGCTCCTTTCCGACCTCAAAACCTTTTTCAGAGGGGAAGTGGAACACCTGCGGAAAGATATATTAAGCATCGGGACCCGCACGAATGACCTGGAGGAGAAAATGGAGGAGTCCACCAGATGTCAAAAAGAGACAGACTCCAGGGTCACCACCCTTGAACGGAAGGTGGCTGAACTGGAAGAACGCAACAAAGATAGCGAAAACCGCGACAGGAGAAACAACCTCAGGGTTAGGGGGATCCCTGAAGAGATCCAAGACCCTGAAGCAATGCTCAACAGATGGATGACCTCCATAATGCCGGGAAAGACAGAGGCAGAGCTGGTTATGGACCGGTGCCACCGGGCACTGAGGGTCCGTCCACTGCCTAACAACCTCCCAGGGATGTAATCTTGCGCCTACACCACTTAAGCAGAAATCTGCAAAATCACCAGGGCCACCCCTACAGTGAAATTTGAGGGAGTGGAGATGGCCATCTACCAGGACATTTCCCCGATCACACTAACCAGACGCCAGGCCCTCCAACCTGTCACCAGAATCTTACGGGACAAAAATGTAAGATATAGATGGGCCTTCCCCTTTGCCCTGATTGTGGTGCAGCACGGCCGGTCTCATGTCCTCAAGCACTTGGCAGATGGTCCGGAGTTCCTAAAAAGATTGGACTTACCGAATACACTGCAGCTGGAAGCCCATGGAGAACGCCCTTCACGACAGACAGAATGGGAAAAAGTGGGCTCCCCAGCCGGCCATCGCCAGGATAAACCAAGACCCTCAAGACCTGCATGAAGACTGAGTCCCATGCCTGATTTCTAGTTCCAGCAGAACTAGTAGTTACTGTTCTTGTCCCTGTTATACTAAAAAATAAAGAGACTATCACCCTCACTGAAAGTTGCCTGATGACTGCATGCTTCTGTGCCACTCCCCCTGCCCCTCCCGATGGTTCGGGACCAAGTGGTCAAGTCCCTGCTGAAAAATAGGAGAAGACCGAGGAAAAAAGGAAAAAGGGAAAGAAAATCTTAATACTCACCAAAATGGCGCCCTGGCAAGATCCACGGGACAAGCTACAGAAGAAGCGCCAAAAGAGAATGGCGGACGCAGTTTGAGCGCGAAACCTGGGAGCTCTGATCAGCTCCACCCCTGGGACACACCTCCTTCCTCGGCTGCTCGCAGGCGGTTATGCGCACTGGACCCGGATGACGTCAGGGGGCGGTCCTTCGCAGAACCCCGTCGCAGGGGAAATGACGTCAGCGGCGGCAGGAAGGAGACCGGCGTCTGAGACGGAGAGTCAGGGGAGGCAGCCGAAGGACCCGCTAAAGAGGGGGGGGGGACTCCTCAGGGGGGTGCGCGAATTCCCCCGCTGGGGAGCAGGGCGGGGAGTATAGTAATAGTAGGAGTAAAACGTTTACTATAGTTTAAAGTGTAGCCAGTCGGTTATAGACCCTAGAAGTCGGACGGCTGCAACAATTGACAATTGAAGATAGATTTTAGTTAACTAACTACATAGTTGAGTTTTTATCAGATGTTTATAAATATAGCTATAACAAGATAATGTTAGCACTGCCGGCGGGGGGAGGCAGGTGATTGCCCTTATCCCCACCTGTTGGCATGTGCCCCTGGGGCTGGACTGCGGCCTTAAGCCACAGCCCGATCAAAGACCTGGGAATCCGTGATCTGGAAGATATCCCGCAATCACGGACAGAAAAGGGGAGCATCCAGAGTACTGGCGGTTTTCCCAGGCAGTAAACCATAGGTCAGTTAGGGCCAAGTTGGTTTTCTTTGTACTTGTTACAAGGCTTTATGTTCCCTGTCATTTCCCTATGTGTTTTCCCTCCCCTTCCCCAGGTTTCCCAAAAGGAGGTTTCACGACGTCAAGAGATCAGCAACACCACTACTGGCATCCACAGAAAATCCAAGGCACGGGTAGGAGGCAAACGCACCGCACCCACAGAGACTCACTACACACACAAACATGGCTCTGAAGTTCCTATCACAAAATGTTAAGGGTTTCAATTCCCCTCAAAAACGTAGAATCGCCTTTGCAGAATTCAAGCGTAGGAAAACAGATGTTCTCTTTCTCCAAGAAACGCATTTCTGCTCTAACAAAAACCCAGGGTTTATAGACACAAATTTTAGGAGGTTCTATCTCGCCTCAGCCAAAGAAAAGAAAAAAGGGGTTGCCATTTTACTCCATAACAAAGTCCCGTTTGAGCTGGAAAAAATAAAACGTGATCCAGGAGGTAGATATATAATACTGGTGGGCCAACTACAGCAATGTAGAGTAACTTTGGCATGCGTATATGCCCCATGTGAAAAAGATCCTCAGTTCTTTGAAGATTTTTTTCTTAAACTCCAACAATGGGCAGTGGGCAACATAATATTAGCGGGAGACTTCAATAAGGTTCTAGATCCGCGAATGGACAGATCTCCGAGACAGGAAAAAGCGAGACAAACAGGGGCTCTCCTAGAGGGGCTGAGACGAGGATGTCTGGTAGACATTTGGCGGGAACAGCACCCGGGCGAGCGTACCTACTGTATACATTTTATTCACACCCACACGACAGCTATAGTAGACTAGACCACTTCTTTGTATCGAGCAGAATGGTCCCACAAATCACCGACACTCTAATCCATGGCATCTCATGGTCGGACCACGCATCAATCGAGCTACGATGCACTCAAATTAGGCCGGTCAGCCCGGGGGCAAATTGGAAATTAAACGAGTCCCTGATTAAGATCCCTGAATTAGCCCAGACAGTTAAAGACGAGATTAGGCAATTCTTTGCCACGAATATAGGCACAGTGGAGTCTCACATAACACTGTGGGAGGCTCATAAGGCCACGATGCGAGGAATGCTGATTAGTCTCGCAGCAAGACGGAAAAAACAGAGGGAAACAAAATTGACACAACTATATAAGAGGTTACATGAGCTCTCTATACTACATAGCCGATCAGGTAGAGGGGACATTCTTAAGGAGTTGAAGGATGTAAGGATAGAACTTAACCTCCTCCTCACATCCCAGGCCGAGAGAGACCTGATTTGGACCAAGAGGAAATTCTTTGAGAAAGCCAACAAGCCGGACACTATGCTAGCTAACAGGATCAGGAATAGGCAACCAAGTTATAATATACAGGCCATTAAAACTAAAACGGGGGAAATGTCCTCCAACCCTAAACGCATAGTGGAAGAAGTTAGGCTTTTTTATGAACAGCTCTATAATGGGGAGAAGGTAACACACAACCCTAAAACGAACAAATTATTACAGACCTTCTTAAAGGAGGCAGCCCTACCTAGGCTGAACAGACTGGAGCGCGAGGCAATTCAGACTGATTTCACTCTGGAGGAACTGACCGCGGTCATCAAGAGTCTAAAACCCTCTAAGGCCCCAGGACCCGACGGGTTTTCTAATTTATATTATAAAAAATTTATCGGGGTTCTAGCACCACACATGCTCAAGTTATTTAAAGGAGTCTTGACGGGGGAACCCTTCTCGGAACAGATGCTCCAGGCGTCGATATCTATAATTCATAAGAAGGACAAAGATCCCACAAACTGTCAAAGCTACAGGCCGATATCCTTAATCAATTCGGACGTTAAGATATACTCCAAATTATTGGCCAATAGATTGAGCGCGATCCTGCCAAGGCTTATCCACCAGGATCAGGTTGGCTTTATTAGAGATAGACAAGCGGCCGAAAATACTAGAAGGATAATAGATATCATTAATTACATTAATGCCAACGGGGTCCGAGGTATAGTGCTAAGTTTAGACGCGGAGAAGGCCTTCGACAGGATTGACTGGCCATACATGGAGTCCACGCTTGGAGCATTTGGGTTTGGAGGTAAAATTCTAGGGGCAATAAAAGCATTATATACAACTCCGACCGCCAGGGTGGTCCACCAGGGTTTCCCATCAGAGTTGTTTAAAATCAAAAGCGGGACCAGACAGGGCTGCCCACTCTCGCCCTTGTTGTTCGCCCTATGCGTGGAACCGTTAGCGGCACATATACGTCGCAGTCCCGATATTTCGGGAATACAAATCCACTCCCAAGAGCATAAAATCGCTCTATATGCAGATTACATCATTTTGTCTCTGACAAAACCGCTTACCTCGCTGCCCAATCTGTTTGCTCTACTGGAAAAATTTAGTAGAATCTCCGGTTTCAAGATAAATCAATCTAAATCGGAGGCACTAAATCTAAATATCCCAAGAGAAACAGAGAAATTACTGGAAATTAACTTCCAGTTTAAATGGCAGTCCAAAGCTATAAAATATTTAGGGATCTATCTCACCAAACGTAGCTCCAATCTATATCAATAGAATTACCCGAGATTATTAAGAGCCCTCATGAAGGAACTAAAGGATTGGTCTGCATACGGAATATCCTGGATTGGCAGAATCTATTGTGTGAAAATGAACCTCCTCCCTAGGATACTATACCTGTTCCAAACTCTTCCGATACCCGTAGTGAGATCAGACATTAAAGAATTGCAGAACGCAGTTACAAGATTCATTTGGAAAAACAAAACACCGCGGGTAAAAATGTCAATTATGCAAAGACCTAGAGAAACTGGGGGCTTAGCAGTACCGAGCTTGATGGCATATTATAAAGCGGCACAACTATGCCAAATTACACAGTGGCATGGGGATCCGGAGCAGAGGCGGTGGGTGGCACTGGAGAGGGAGGTGTGCGCCCCGCTAGAGCTTAAGGACCTAATTTGGTATCCTAAATCTAGATTAAAAGATTTGAGAGATCCGCTGACCTCGGTGCTTAACTCGCTCTCGGTCTGGGATGCGGCGAAAAATAATCACTCATTAACCTCAAAACATACTCTGATGACTCGACTATACGGAAATCCAGACTTTGCTCCAGGGCTGATTGATAAGAACTTCATACGTTGGCAGAGATTGGGGTTGGGAAGACTAAAAGACCTGGAGGGGCGAGACACGATTAAACCATTTGATCTAATTCAGTCAGAAACGGACCTACCCAACACAGAATTTCTTAGATACCTCCAGGTCCGGGCATTCTATACCAAACACTCGAATAGACCGCCGCTAACCAATTTTGAGAAGCTCTGTGATCGGGGAACCGATACACGGGGACTCATATCTGCTCTTTACAGAGAGGTGGTAAGGGTGGACATTGACAGCTCACATAAAACGAGGTTCATGGCACAATGGGAGACTGACCTGACAGGACCGTTAGAAGACGATGACTGGACAGCAATCTTTAAAGCTGCGGCCAGTAGCTCGATTTGTACGACATTGAAGGAGAACTCATATAAGGTATTAATGAGGTGGTATCTCACCCCAGTTAGATTGGCAAAATTCGTTGCGGGAGTTTTCCCGCTCTGTCCCAGACAGTGTGGGGAACGGGGAGATCTGGTGCACATGTTGTGGTCTTGTCAACGACTCATACCTGTCTGGACACAAATCAGAGATTGGCTACAGAGGATATTTTTGGGCCTCAAAATTCAACTAGACCCATGGGTGTTCCTATTAGGTAAGCCCACAAATGAGGTCTCTAGATCAGGAAACAAATTAATAGCACATTTTGCCACGGCAATGAGGTGCGAGACCGCAGCACTGTGGAACCAGAATGCAATTCCATCAATAGATAAAATCCGCAACAGAATTTGGTTTGCTTGCCAGATGGAGAAGTTGACAAGTCTGGTCAACGACACTGGCTCAAATTTCCAAAAAGTCTGGTCGCTATGGTTGGCGCAGACGGATATTCCAGGGATGAGCAATGCCTCCATCTGGCTTTGATAGAAACAGATGGGTTCTCCTTCAAGGACGGACCAAAAACGCAGGAGGTATGACGCCAAAACTAAGCCTAAAGCAGGTCAAGGTAACCTATACGCCCCCCCTGACACCAAGACAGGAGCAGTACAGTCACGGATAGATCTGAACCTACAGTGCCGGCATAAGACCAGTGAAGAACAAGAATAAAGTTACCTCCTTTACACCACCTTCCCATTCCCCCCCGTCCCCCCAGCATCCCTCCCCTCCCCACTACCCCAATCCTATCTCGTCTACGCCCCCCCACGTTTGTCTAGTTGTTGTCTGTCCAACAATCTATTAAATGGTACCAATATGATACTTGTATGTAATACCCTTGAAAAACCAATAAAAGAAAGTTATAAAAAAAAAAAATCCACCACCGTGAGGATGTAGCACTTCCCTGACCTGCTAGAAATCATATGGGGTCCACGAGATCCATCGCTACTTTCTGGAAGGGTTCCCCTATTATCGGTAGGGGTTTCAGGGGTGCCTTCACACGATTGCCCGCCTTACCCACTCGCTGGCAGACATCACAAGAGCGGCAGAAATTGCCCACATCTCGAGATGCCCCCGGCCAGTAGTAATGCTGTAATAACCGGGCTCGCGTTCTGTTGACCCCCTGATGTCCCGCTAACGGAATAGAGTGAGCTACCCGTAACAGTTGCTGTCGGTACCCCTGGGGCACTACTAACTGTCGCTTACCGGTCAATCCTCCTCTATCCCTGGGTTCCCTTCTGCTCTATACAGGAGTCCCTTATACCATAGGCAGTGCTCAGTGCCTTCCCCTGCCTGAGATTCGGACGCCCGAAGTCTCACACCGGCCAGGGTAGGGTCTGTCTTCACTGCCTCCCTAAACTGGGCTCCTAATTCTGGCCACCCCCCAGTCATGTAATTGTCCGGAGAATGGGGAAGGGTGAGGGGAAACAGTAAGTCAGTCTGTGGTTGCAACTGATCCTGGCTTACCTCCCCGGGCTCCTCTGCGCCCTCCGCTAACGTTGGTCCCAAAGGCTGGGGGACTGGCGCCGCCGCCATTGCTGCTGTCTGGCTCCAGGTAACCGCCGCCACTGCAGCGGGTTTGGGCACTCGGTCGTAGGTGCAGGCCATCGGACCCAGATCGTTGCCAAGAAGAACTTCAGCATCCAAACCGGGTAAAACCCCCACCTCCCGCACACCCTGGCCCTCCCCCAATCCAAATTGATTCTGTCCACTTGCAGGAAACGTGGCTCTCCGTCAGCTACATGGATCTGTATCCCAGGGCCTGGGATCAATTCCTCTGGCCGGACCATATCAGGTTGGACCAGGGTCACAGCAGCTCCTGAATCCAGCAAGCCGACTGCTTGCCTGTCACTGACTGTGACCGGGGTGAGATGTCTGCTCCGGCCGTCCGTCTGCTGCAGGTCCGCGCTGAGATGTCATCCGCTCCTGGCTGTAGGCACCGATGAAACCGGGACAGGCGTTGCATGGGACGTCTCGCTGGGAGTTGGTTCCATGACCGGTCCGGAGTCTGTGGTGGAAGCCACCCGCACGCGGGCTATTGGCTTCGCAGCTGGGGTGCGTTGCCCCTGATGGGGTCCACCGGAACGCAGGGGTTCCGGGCAATCTGGTCTGATGTGACCAGGGCGGTTGCAGTTGTAGCACCGGCGCTCATGCCGGAGCTCCCCCGCCTTCGGTGGACTGCTGCCCGCAGGCGGCCTCTGAGTCCATTGGGGGGTATTGGCAGACTTCCTGACTGGTGCCGCCGCCACCACGCCTTGGCCACTGCTTTGGCGGTCATCAGGGCTTGGCTGGCCACATAGTCGTCTGCAAGCCTCGCCGCCTCCTGGTAAGTCTTAGGCTTCTTGTCGTACACCCAAGCCCTCACCGCCGGCGGGCACTGCTGCATGAGCTGCTCCTGAAAGATGATGCCCAGCAGGCATTGGTAAGTCCGTGCCTCATAGCTTTCCACCCAGCGTATCCCGTACAAAGCCATGCGGATCACGTAGGTAACATAGGACTCCTGGGGCTGCCTCTCTTCCTGCCGGAATTTACCCCGGTAGGCTTCAGGGGTAAAACCGTACTGAAACAATAACAGTTCTTTCAGGTGGTCATAGTCATCAGCATACGCATCTGGAAGCGCCATCATCGTCTGCTTAGCCAATCCAGACAGTAAGGGTTCCACTGTCTGGGGAAGCACTTTGTACTGCCGACACTGTGTCTCAAAGTTCTTTAGAAAACTGTCTATCTGATCAGTACCTTCCACGAACTTGGTGAGACTGTGCTGATCCAGTTTGAGTTCATCTGTGTTGGGTTGGACAGGGGGGCAATAAGCGGGTCTGTTCACTGACATAGTGATAAAGTGCAGCCGCTCCTCCGGTGTCCCTCTGTCACCCCACACAGTAATCAGTGCCAACATTTCAGGGGTGAACGGACTGGTAGCCGCAGCAACCAGTACCCCTTCTGTTGCACTGCTCCCGGGAGGTGCACTTGTTCCCTCCCCGAGATTCCGCTGCCCCGGCACTGGGTTCCTTCCCTGATATCCGGGTGGCTGTATAAGGGCAAGCTGAGCCGTATCCTGAGGCTCTGCAAGGCGGGCTTCATAGTCACCAATTGCGTCAACCATGTCTGCGACGACCTGGTTCTCATAGGGCGGTCCATATTCACGGCACTGGTCCTTCAGCTGAGCTCAGGTCCTCATGTTGGATGAGCCTTCAGCCTCGCTCATGATTAACGGTCGCAGCAGTGAGGTGGTGTTACAACTTGTGTTAACTGTTGCACTACTGTGTGTTCAATATCTTTAGTCCCAGGAACTCGCAATTACTCTCGAGTTCCCACTATACGACAGAGTCCCACAGAACACTGTAATATAGGTTCAGTTCAATCCCGGCGCTGCCACCAGTTAATTATAGATTGCCACGGTAGCTTATGACAAGATATAATGAACACCAAATATCTGGGTTGAACTGAACAAGGCTTAGATATAATAAAATATATTTATTCCTTAAAAAGGTGAACACAGCAATATAGTACAATTAACAGACAAGAAGGTAACCCTTACTTAGGGTTGGGGGATGGAGAAGTATCAGCTAGCAATTCTCCAGCAATCCGGTGACATTCCAGGTGGAATCAGAAGAACCAACTCCTACAAACTGTAGGGTTGACACAGTTTATATACCTGTGTAACCCTATTCCTAACATTGAATACAGACTATTGGTGAACAATTATCTGTATCCAATCCCACAGTTTAAACCATGCCCCCCAGCCAGTTAGCCCATGTGTACTGGGACTCTGAGGATCTTATTTCTGTAGCCCCATAATTAAATCAGGGGCGACGACCCGTCTACCAAATGAAGTATCTGGCAGGAGCTTCATTGTTTGTAGGTGTAGACATAACACTTACAAACCACTCCAGTTTGATGTTCCTCCTCAGGTAACAATTAGAGTCTCCAACAAATCAGGGGAGCTCGTCTCGTAGTATGAAATAAAGAAACACTACATAGTGTAATACTGTTGTGAATAAATTTGTGCAAACAAAGCTCAAAAATGACTACTCACAATAAAGCAGTCAAATTCAGGCAGTCATCCAACTTAAGGGGTGGATGTTCCCTGTGTATACAGCAGCCACCAGCCCCCAACCTCCAAGGAGAAAAAAAGAAGAAAAGAGACCATATAGTGCTGATGGTATTTAGTATTAAAAGGGATTCAAAAAAATGCAGGCTTACACTACATATGATCGAGGTAGGCAGTACGATATTATAGGTAGTGGGTGCTCATCTGGTCGCGATCCTTTTGAGTTCCTCACTATCCTCTGCTCCACCGCAATACTCTCGCGTCCACGCCAGGCACTCCCGTTGCATCACTTCCGGTTATTAAGCAAACTTCCGGATCTGATGACAGGGGTGGACCTCAGTTGTTCTTCCTCTTCGGTATGGGCTTAAACACTCTACATGTTTCGCCGTTGTTACGGCTTCATCAGGAGTGTCTGTTGGCTGCTAAACTGGGTATTAAATACTCTAAGGCCCTCCCTCTCTGTAAAATTCTATTGGCCAAACAATTATGACTCACAGGCAAACAGAGATAGTGGGCGTTGATTAGGTGCATACACCTCCATTCATTAAAAAGGGGCATTATTTACATACATTTTTGCCTAAATCGGCACATATAATAAAAACAACCTCTTTTTATGATTCCAAAAGGAGGTACAATTTATACAAATAATAGCCTAATGTGGCATATAAAAACAGCATAATAAATTATATAAAATTGATAAAAAATTGTTAAAATGATAAAAACTCAAACCTAAATCTAACTTTATTTTTAACTTCATTAACGACGATAGTGGTATTTCTCAAAAAAAGGAGACATAAAAGAAAACATAATTAATAATTAATATAATATCACACATAATGTATATTTATAACATCATAAGAAATCTTTATATATCAATCTTTAAAAGAAACACTCCCAATTCAATATCCACAATGAGCCCCCCTGGAGTTAGGGTTTTCAATGTGAAATCCAATAGGTTTCTCTTTTTGTTAACTGGACATTGCGATCCCCTCCCCTCCAATGGGGTGAGACTTTTTCTAGGACCGTAAATGTCAACCCTGTGGGGTTTCCTTGGTGGTACTTAATGAAATGTTCTGACAGGAGATGTGTATTAACCCCCCGCCTGATGTTTCCTAAGTGTTCTAAAATTCTAATTCGTACATCTCTCGAGGTTTTCCCTATGTACTGTAATCCACAGGGACATGTGATCATGTAAATTACATGGTCAGTTCTACAGGTGACATGTTGTTTTATATGATATTTTTCTTTTGTCACATGGGAAGTAAATGTGAATTTCTCCATTGTCCTGTGTTTACAAGCTTTTCAAACTGTACATCCATAAAAACCTTTCACTTTCGGTAACCAATTGTTTTCTATGTTCTCTTTTATTTTAGGTAGCGAGCTGGGAGCCAAAAGATTCTTCAAGCTATTGGCCTTTCGGAATATAACTGTAGGCACTTCAGGAACTATGTTACCTAATAGTGCATCATTCCGAATAATGTGCCAATGTTTTCTTATGATGTTGGCAATTTTATATGAATCTCTGTTAAAATTTGTCAAAAAAGAAAAACTGAATTTATCCTTATTGTTTTTATTAGATGTTTTTTCAATATTCCTGTCTGTGTGTAATAAATTTTCCCTATTGAGGTTTCGTGCTTTTGTCAAGGCTGTTTTTAAATTGTCCGGATTGTACTTTCTATCCAAGAATCTATTTTCCAATATCTTGGATTGTTCCTCAAAGACATTTAAATCTGTGCAGATACGTCTTACTCTTCTAAACTGGCCATATGGCACATTGCTTAGCCAACTGGAATGGTGACAGCTAGAGGGCAGGATGTAATTGTTACTGTCAACCTCCTTATAGAAAGTGTTAGTTTTCAAACATCCTTCTTCCACAAAAATGGTCAGGTCAAGGAAGTTGACAGACTGTCTACTAAAATTACACGTAAATTTTAAGTTAGAATCATTGTCATTGATATAGTCAATAAATTTCAGAAGACCTGCTTCTTCACCTCTCCAAACAAAAAACACATCATCGATAAAACGCCGCTATAGGACCAAATTTGCACCCAGCTCAGGAATAGACCAGATATAGTCTTCTTCCCATATTCCCATGAATAAATTTGCATAACTGGGAGCAAATTTGGTACCCATGGCGGTTCCACGCTGCTGTAAATAAAATGTATCCTCAAACCAAAAATAATTATTCCGTAAAATAAAAAGGATACTATCTAAAATGAAATTAGCGTGTTCATTGGGTAAATCTTCATCTTTGGCTAACACTCTATCTATCGCCTCAAATCCCTGATTATGTTCTATCGATGTATATAATGAGGTAACATCCCCAGTAACTAGAAAACATTCCTCATTCCATTCTTGATTTTCCAGAATTTTCAATATATCTGTTGTGTCTTTTAAATATGACTTCAACTTCGGTACATATTTCTGGAGATAAATGTCAATATAAGCTGACAAATTTGATGTTAAAGAGTCAATACCAGCAATGATGGGCCTGCCTGGAGGATTGGTTAGACTTTTGTGTAACTTTGGAAGGTAGTAGAATATCGGTCTAATAGGATTTTCTTTCCACAAAAAAGTATATTCTTGCTCTGACAATACTCCATTCATTCTACCTTGATCTAATAATAACATCAAATTTTCCTTAAAATCACAGGTAGGATCTTTTCACAGTTTTTTATATGTCATACTATTTTCCAAAATTCTATTAGATTCTTTTATGTAGTCACATCTATTTAAGATGGCTACCCCTCCTCCCTTGTCAGCCTGTTTTATGACTATGTCTCTATTTTCTGTTAGATCTTTAAGGGCTTCTCTTTCATTTTTATTTAGATTATGACAGTATCTTTGATCTTTTTTCGTTAATTCTTCAAAATCTTTCATAATCAATTGTGAAAAGACATCTAAATTTTTCCCTTTTATGTGTTTGGGATAGAATGTCGATGGAAGTTTAAGACCTGAATGTTTTAAATAAAGCTGTGTATCTGCTTCTTCCATGTCATTTTCTTTGATCTTGTTATTATTTAAGTTCTCTTGTGTTCTAATCTCTACTTCTTTATTTTGAAAAAATCTTTTAATGGTAAGTTTTCTTAGGAATTTTTGAGCATCAATAAAAAGTCCAAAGCTATTTGGGCCCACTGTAGGGGCAAACTTTAGACCTTTGGAAATAAGACTTTCCTCATATTTTGTTAACATTTTAGAACTTAGATTAAAAATGCTGTTCTTTATTTTATCATCTTTCTGTTGTATCTGTGGTTTCTTTCTCCCTCTCTTTCTTCTGATCTTCCTCTTCTTGTTTTGGGGTCTTTCTCCATAAGTGGGTGAAACCGATTCGAGGAAGACCCTTCCCCTAAAAAATCCCTCTCTTCTCTTCTAGATATATTATCTGAGAACAAGTTTTCCTTTCTTGCTTCTCTCCTTTCTGCTCTATTTGCCCTGTCTGAATCTCCTGCATGTGTATTATCTTGACTGTTAGTCCTTTTTGGTTTTTTTTCTGGGTGTCTCCCTGGTTTATCTGAAGATTTATAAGGCACTTTTCCCTGTTTAACTGGTGATCTTTTCTATACACAGGGAACATCCACCCCTTAAGTTGGATAACTGCCTGAATTTGACTGCTTTATTGTGAGTAGTCATTTTTGAGCTTTGTTTGCACAAATTTATTCACAACAGTATTACACTATGTAGTGTTTCTTTATTTCATAACTACGAGACGAGCTCCCCTGATTTATTGGAGGATCACCTGGTGCAAGACGAGTGGAACAGTCTTTATCAAGGGTTGCAGTTTGTTTCTAAGTTTCTTAATTTTTTCTTTAGATCACTTGATTGTTATTATCACACTGCTTTATTATTTACACATATGTGGTTGAATTGTATATTGTCACATTTAGGGTGTGTTTAGAGCGCTATTGTTAGTTTTTTTCAACAATTAGAGTCTGTTGATCAGGACTTGGTACCTAGTGTTTGGGTAAACAATCAGGGCAGTTAACTTTTGATCACAGGACTTATGACATGACAAGGTGTAAGCCACATTCCTGGGCCGCAGTCCAGTTAACCCCTTGCCTCCCTGGTGAGGTCAGGGGGTGGCCATATGGGGTGCAACCCCTTTAATACCGGGCCAACCCCCTCTCCCTCTACAGTGGCGTGCGCCACGGAGGAGCGGCATTGTATGGGAGCAGGAGAGGTAAGGAGCCGAGGGTGCAGGGAGCCGGAGCTGACAGCCGCACTGGGATCTGAGGTGAGGGGGACCCGCTGAGAGGCGCGTGTCCCCCGATCCCTTACAGCCAGACAGCTTATGACTGTAAACCTGCTGCAGTGAGGGAAGACAGAACTGCATCCCCTGTGTTAGGTGAGATGTGCAAACCTTTAACTCCCATACCATCCATAGAGTTAGTGACTCAGAAATGCATTGATGGGGATGTACAGTTGTGGGAAAAAGAAAGTACACCCTCTTTGAATTCTATGGTTTTACATTTCAGGACATAATAATAATCATCTGTTCCTTAGCAGGTCGTAAAATTAGGTAAATACAACTTCATATGAACAACAACACATGACATATTACACTGTGTCATGATTTATTTAACAAAAATAAAGCCAAAATGGAGAAAATCCTTTCTGTGTGGATCCCACCCCCATGTCAATTTCTAGAGTTATTGGTGCGTGGTCTGACCACGTAATGTTGCCAATGTTCATTTCCAATATTTTACTCACATTTATTTGGTCTATAAATATATACTCTATCCTAGAATAGCTATTACGTGAATGTGAATAGTATGTATAGTCTGTCCCTGACGGGTTTATTACCCTCCATGCATCAACTGCAGTAGTGCCTGTTTATTCAATGTTTTATTTATATATTTATTTTGTATCTTATGGATTTTTGTGTGCCCTTTGGAGGTGTCTAGCGCCGTGTTCAATGCTATATTGAAGTTGCCCCCTAAGTACAGAGCTCTTCTGTACATGTGTTGATTATTGATTGCACTCTCTAGGAAATCTGCCTATTCCACGTTAGGGGCATATACATTTGCTAACATGACATTCCTCCCTTTTAGCTTTACTGTGGTCATGATATATCTGCCCTCCATATCTTTTTTTGGTTGTGATATCTTGTAACATGACATTTTTACTAAGCAGAATGCCCAGCCCATTTCTCGTTTCTGGATGAGCTGTAATAGTTTTGTTCTATGTCGTTGTCAATTTTGGGTCCTTATCCTTTTTAAAATGTGTTTACTGTATTAACACAACTTCACTTTTCATCTTGTTGACCTCTGCAAGGGCTCTCCTTTTTACCGGTGATTTGAGCCCTTTTACGTTCAGTGTACTTATTTTATATGCCATGTTTGTTTTGCTGTTTGGGTTCATCAGTGATGAGCGGTATTCCACCGATATTTGCTTTTCCCTATTAGGATCTCTATCACCTTTGAACCTACCATTATGTCAGACATCTTGTATGTGCTGTGACTTTGGATACGTTTTTCCTGCAACATTTGACTAACAAAAAACTAAAATGTTCACGTACATAATTAAATACAATTTTGGGATCATTTTTTTGATCCTCCTTTACCCGAGAATTTCGTCTCTATTCTCCTCAAATGGATGACTCTGTTGCCGCCAAAACCAGGAGCAGGCTCTGCCACTTGTTTACACCACCTCCTGGTGTGATGGTCAGTTGGTGGGGGGGGGGGAGGGGGGTGTGCCCGCTCACACGGTCCGGCCACACGTGATCTTCTCAATCTTCATCTTGATGGACCTCAAAAATCTGTTATACATCAAAGGAGCCCATTGCCTAGGAGCCAGCCAAGCCACATGGTCACTTTTTTCCCCTCAAGATTCAACTTTATAATCTCCTATCTTCCTGGAACCAAGAATGTCAAGGCTGATGCCCTTTTTTGTCAATTCTCTCTGGATGACAAATCTGAGGACCAACAAAAACCCATCCTTCCTTCCAAATGTATCCTTTCTGCAACCACCTTCAACATCCTTAAAAATATCGTGTGGCAACAGGACCACATCCCTGCCGAACTTACAGTTCCTGAGGGTCGCCTTTACACTTCTCCCCTGCACCGCAAAAAAGTTCTCCAATGGAGTCACTCCTCTAGATCTGCAGGTCACCCGGGGACCAGGAGAACTTTAAATCTCATCACCAGAACATTCTGGTGGCCCGAGATACAGAAAGATGTCAAGGACTTCGTAGCCGCGTGCCCAACTTGTGCCAGGACTAAAACTCCTAGGAAACTCCCTTTGGGACTTCTTCAGCCCTTACTTGTTCCCAACCAGCCATGGCCACACTTGTCCATGGATTTCATTGTTGATTTACCCATATCCAAGGGCATGAACATGATCCTCGTGGTGGATTGAGTCTCAAAAAAATCCCACTTTATACCTCTCAAAGGCCTTCCCAACTCTTCCAAATTGGCTGATATATTCATCAGAGAAATCTTCAGTCTTCATGGAGTACAACTGGTCATTGTATCAGATAGAGGTTCTCAGTTTGTGTCTCGCTTCTGGCGCTCTTTTGCCTACAAATGGGCATTTCTCTTCATTTTTCCTCTGGATATCACCCACAAACGAAAGGTCAGACTGAGAGGATCAATCAGTCCCTAGAACAATACATACGAGGTTTTGTGTCCGATTCCCAGGACGACTGGTCCGACTTTTGCCCTGGGCAGAGCTTGCCCATTACAACACACGGAGCGGGTTAACCTTGGAGTCCCGTTTTTTGTGAACTACGGGTTCCACCCGTCTACTCTTCCTCTCTTCTTCTTCCTCATCGGAGGTCTCAGCGGCAGACGACAGGATTAAAGAACCGCAAAATCTCTGGAAAAAGGTCCAGGTAAACATCAGGACAGCCACCAACAGGCAGAAGACCCAGGCAGATCGCCACCACAAACCTGCTCAGGAACTCAAAAATTGGCGACAAGGTCTGGCTGTCATCCAGAAACATCAGACAAAGTTCCTTCCATGAAATTTGCACGCAGATTTTTCATTTCTTATCTCAGAAAGGATCAATCCGGTCGCATACCGACTCACGCGGTCTTCTTCAATGAGGATTCCGTCGTCTTGCATGTGTCCTTGCTCAAACCAGTTGTCCAAAATGTACATTTGGTTCCAGTTTCTCCTACTCCTCATATGGTGCAAGGCCACGAGATACAATCCATTCTGGACTCCAAGTTCTCTAAAGGCTCCCTACTTTATCTGGTACACTGGAAGGGTTTTAGTCCAGAAGAAAGATCATGGATCCTGAGTCACCACCTGATGGCCAGAACTCACCTCCTCATCCTGTCACATCTGGTACTCGGGAGTTGCGATCCCACGGTGGTTCCACTGCATGCGCTGTCGATACACGATCAACCTGCCTCTCCGGATCCGCCCCCAGTCTCCGACCCCGCTCCGAAGACGGACATGCGTGGGGCGCGGTCGGGTGGCCACCTACTGACGTCAGTGATGTGTGCGGGACAGGCTCCTCCTGGACCCGCCTCCAGGCTCCGTTCCCATTCACATGATGGGCATGCGCGGTGTGCGAGTGGCGCATGGTCGGGTCACCACCCCCTGACATGAGTGATGTGCGTGGGACAAAGCTCCACCCCCAGACCTGATCAGGCTACACAAAAGGGCTCGCCTGCGCGACCCGGCAGCCTATCACTTCATCCCTTCTTGTTCCGCCCCACTTCCCACTGGAGGGAAGCTCCTTTATATACCTGCTCAGCCCAGACACACATCGCTGAGCATAACCTTATGTGACGCTGTGCCTTGCTGCAATCCTGCCTTGTACCTTGCTGCTTCCTGCCTTGTTCCTGCTGCTGCTGCCTGACCCCTGCATCTCTCCTTTCCTGACCCGGCTTACTTACGACCATTCTGAACTCTCTATACCTGACCTCGGCTATCCTCAATAACTACTCTCCACTCCTGACCTTGGCAAAGTACCCCAACGAACCGCTACTCTCCAATCAGGGTGGATCAATGCCTTCAGAAGAGGCGGGTGAAACGCCATCATTCACGTTCTCTTACCTCTATGCCTCCTATCCCCAGTCCTACACCTATCACCTTCCCTGCTTTGGAAGCTCCAGAACCCATGCAGTTAGGGAATTAACAACTTTCATTCTCAGAGAAATGAGGATTTATGACTTTACTGCGGATTGCCTGGGCATCTGGAGCACCACTGTCCCACGAGGCCGGCAAACACAAACGCCCAATAAGCTATGGGGGAATCTCATTGGGTACTATTTCTTCTCCCCCCTCTAAACAAAGGAACCTGCCAAAAAAAGATTATGCTCCCCATCTTCCTCAAGGGTCCTGACTTCAGAGTATCTGCTCCCGCAATCATCGACTCCGGGTCCAGGGAAATTTTGTGGATCAGGATTTTGCCATCAAAAACAAGATTCCTCTGAAAAAGGTCTGTACCTGTAGGTCTCGAGGCCATTGATGGATGCCCTCTCCAGCCAGCTTTCATTTCCTTGGAGACTCCTGTTCTTTCACTCTCCACAAAGGACGGACATAAGGAGAGCATGTAACTGGACGTAATCTACACCCCTTCCGTGCAGGTAAATCCTGGGCCTTCCTTGGCTGCAACAAAACAAACCTCTGATAGATTGGACTGATAAAAGACCTATACAATGGGAGTTGCCTTCTAAGAAACTTTCTGTGTCCCCGGTTCAAGTTCTCGCTGGTCAAGAGACCATCAATCCTGTCAAAACTTCTCTCCCTGAAGTATATGCCGACTTCATTGATGTCTTTCATAAAGTTCGCTCAGAGGCCCTTGCCCCTCATCATCCTTTCGATTGCCCTTTTGATTTTTTGCCCGGGTCCATCCTTCCTAAAGCCAGATCTTACCCATTGTCCCTTCCGGAGACTAAAGCCTTGTCCGAATATACTCAAGA
Organism: Ascaphus truei; assembly: GCF_040206685.1. Lineage (NCBI taxonomy): Eukaryota > Metazoa > Chordata > Amphibia > Anura > Ascaphidae > Ascaphus > Ascaphus truei. Next base: position 85,265,590 of record NC_134490.1, read on the forward strand.
GAATTTAAAGAAAGGCTTTATTAGAAATTCCACTTCTCCAGCCGGAGCTGGTTTCTTTTTCGTTAAGAAGGATGGGGATCGCATTGATTGGGGATATATGTTTGAGACCTTTAGAGCTTTTTGAGTGAAAAGCAAATTTATGAAAGCTATAGCCTCATTGTATGGGGAACCTACAGCTAAAGTAACCTACCTTAATATGCAGACTGATAAAATCCCCATCAGAAATGGCACAAGACAAGGATGCCCTCTGTCACCCCTGCTGTTCGCTCTAGCGATAGAACCTTTAGCAGCTCAAATCGGTTGACCGCTGATATCGGGGGGATTGAGGTAAAACAAAAAGTATACAAGCTGTCACTGTTTGCCGATGATATATTATTAACAATATCAAGACCCTTAGCCGCTCTGCCAACCCTATTCAATAATTTATCAGAGTTCCAAAAATTATCAGGGTTTAAAATAAACAATGATAAATCCGAAGCCCTAAATATAAATCTCTCACAGGAACAAATAAAGCTGATAAAAATAAACTTTGACTTCACATTGAAGACTCAGGCCATACAGTACTTGGGAATCTTTCTGACCAACACACAAGACACTATGAGAAAAACTACCCAGCATTGATAAAAACACTGAAAAAAGACTTAGAGTAATGGTCCAGGTTACATATATCCTGGATAGGTAGAGTAAACACCATTAAAATGAACCTATTACCAAGAATCTTGTACTTATTCCACACACACTACCAGTGCAGATCAAGGCTATACACGATCTACAAACAAAAATCACAAAATTTATATGGAACAACAAAAAAGCGAGAATAAAGTTGCCTACACTCTATAGACCCAAGATGTTGGGAGGATTAGCCTTGCCACATTTATTGCAGTATTATCAAGCAGCACATTTAAGCCAACTGGTCCACTGGCATGCCCACAAACAGAGGAAAAAGTGGGTGGAAATTGAGTCTGATATGCTCTCAAGGTCGGTCATCTATAGATATGATACTATGGTTAACAAAGAAAGAAAGACCTGAACTGACGGTGCCTCTGGAATCTATCACGCACTCACTAAAAATGTGGAATTCGTTGAAATTTAAACATGAGTTTACCAACCTAAAATCTCAGATGACACCATTATTTGGGAATATTAGCTTGATCCCGAGCATGGAACCAATAGCGTTTAAAGAATGGTGAAGGTCCATATAGTGACTTTAAAATATTTGAGAATATGTGCCTCACGGGGGAGGATAAGAAAGGCCTGATCTCCAAAGTATACAACATACTTGCGGCTGTTAAAACAGAACCCAAGATAAAACCCAAATTGATGATAAAGTGGGAAGAGGCGTTTGAAGAACAACTAGATCAGGAGGAGTGGGATAATATATTTGAAGGGATATCAAAGAGCTCCACATGTGTCCTAATGAAAGAAAATGCATACAAAATGCTCCACCAATGTTATTACACCCCACTAAGATTGTCCACATTCTTCAGAAACATGTCCCCACTGAGTACAAGAGGTTGTGGTCAGCAGGGATCCTTTGTACATATATGGTGAACGTGTCCAAAGGTTATAAAGCTATGGAGGGCCACACATGATATGGCTCAGGTAATTCTTGGGTTTGCCTTCCCCCTGGACGGTACTCCTATGCAGGCCAATTGAAAATATGGAAAAAAATGAAGATAAGCTACTGACACACATATATACAGCCGCCAGATGCGAAATAGCTAAGGCCTGGAAACAGGAACAACAGCCGGCTATAGATGCAGTAAAAGCGAGGCTATGGAGGGTCTGTCTCATGGAAAAACTGACAGGGATACAAAATGATACAGTTAAGAAATACGTAAAAGTATGGGAACCATGGAGAATTTATACAGGAAACAGATATCTTACGAGGGGAACTCTCCAAATCTGAAAAACACAAAATAGGTGAGCTGTAAAAACACACGAACTAAAAAAAAAAAAAAAAAAAAAAAAAAAACAACAACAACACATAACTTTTGAAGTAGCCCTGGTGCAATATGATTCGTAACTGTATAAAATACAGAGGTGGGCCTGCAGGGTATTCAGTATAGAATATTCCACAAATGTACGATTATTAAGCTTTTATGGTATACCAACAAGTGGAAAAATATTCTAAAAGCAAATACATTTTTTATTCTTTTTCTTTTCCCCTTTCCCAGTCCTTTAAGTTAATTTTTTGTATTAGTTATTTTATACGGTGTCACAACAGTGATGTCATTATTGTCTTCCCACTAAATGTGTGATATACAGTATATATATATATATATATATACTAGCTGAGAGACCCGGCGTTGCCCGGGATGTGAACCGTGCTCACACTGACACACACTGCTCATTGTTCACACTACACACTGCACACACACTGCACATTGGTCGCACTGACGCACACTGCGCACACACAGCTCACAGTGACACACACTGCAAACACACTGGTCACACTGACACACACTGCACACACAGCTCATTGCTCACACTGACACACTGCACACTGCACACACACTGCTCACACTGACACACACTGCTCAATGGTCACACTGCACACTGCACACACACTGCTCAGACTGACACACACTGCATACTGCACACACACTTCTCATTGGTCACACTGCACACAGTGCACACACACTGCACACTTCTCATTGCTCACACTGCACACACTGCACACACACTGCTCACAGTGACACACACTGCACACACAGTGGTCATTGCTCACACTGCACACACTGACACACTGCTCATTGCTCACACTGCACAGTGCACCACACACACACACAGTTACAGACAATCACAGACAGTTACACACACTCACACACAGTCACACACACTTTCACAGTTTCAAACAGTTTCACACAGTCATAGACACTTACACAGACTTACACACACTCACACACTCTCACACTGTGAAACACTTACACACACTGTCACACACAGTTACACACAGTCACAGACACTTACACACAGTTTCACACAGTCACAGACACTTACACACACTTACATACAGTCACAGACAGTCACAGACACTCACACACAGTCTCACACAATTACACACACCAGCACCAACACCCGCCCCCCCCCCTCCTCCTGCGCAGGCAGCGGGGACAACGGTGGGGAGAAGGTGAAGCGGGGACCGGAGAGGCATCCCCCCTCCCATCTCACGTCCCGCGGTCTGTCACGCGGTGACAGGGGGGAGCCGGGAGCGTAGGGGCATCCCCCCTCCCATCTCACGTCCCGCGGCCTGTCACGCGGTGACAGGGGGGAGCTGGGAGCAGAGGGGCACCCCCCCTCCCATCTCACGTCCCGCGGCCTGTCACGCGGTGACAGGGGGGAGCCAGGAGCGGAGGGGCATCCCCCCTCCCATCTCACGTCCCGCGGCGACAGGGGGGAGCCGGGAGCGGAGGGGCATCCCCCCTCCCATCTCACGTCCCGCGGCCTGTCACGCGGTGACAGGGGGGAGCCGGGAGCGGAGGGGCAAGAGCAGCACGTAGCATGTGGAGGGGGGGAGCTCACCCGTCCTGCCGCTGTCACTCATCCGGCCGCTGCCTCACTCATCCGGCCGCTGCCTCACTCATCCGGCCGCTCCCACGTGGATGTGAGGCGGGAGGCCGCGTGTTGTGGCCGCTCCCCCGCGTGTGTCCCGGGCGCTCGCTCCGCTCCCCCGCTGACTGTAGCGGCGCCGGGGTGTGAGTTTGGGGGGGTGGGGGGGTGTGAGCTTGGGGGGGGGTGTGAGCTTGGGGGGGATGAGCTTGGGGGGTGGTGAGGTGTGTGTGAGCTTGGGGGTGGGTGGGAATGTGTGTGTGTGTGTACACGGGACTCTGGGTAAGTTCGGGCACAGGGAGGGTGGGGGGTGTGTGGAAGTTGAGGTGCGGTCCAGCTGACGGGGGAGAGTGAGGGGCACCGGGAGGGGATTGTGTGTGTGTGTGTCCCTGTGTGTGTATGTGTCCCTGTGTGTCCTTTGGCCCGTCACTCCGCCTCAGGCCAATGAGAGGTGTGCGGGGGCGGGCCAAGGGACCAATGAGATTTCCCCTAGGGACACCGGACATCCAGGCAGGCAGGCAGGCAGTGCTTTCACTAATATAGTATAAGATATATACAAATGTATGTAATTCAAAAGTAACATGTTACCCTTTTTTATGTTCTGTATCCCATTCCCCACTTTTCTTAACGAAAACTCAAATAAAGAACAAGTTAACAAAAAAAGAAGGATGGGTCACTTCGACTGTGCATAGATTACAGAGGTCTTAACAAAATCACCCTGAAAAATCCTTTGCCCCTCATCTCAGAACTTTTTGACCGTTTGCAAGGCGCTACCATTTTCTCTAAGCTTGATCTTCATGGGGCTTACAACTTCATACGCATACAGGGCCGCCAACAGAAATCATGGGGCCAGGACAAATGAAAGGAGCAGGGCCCAATCTCCCCCCCCCCAATAGCGCACCTACCGCGAATAAAAATTATTTCGCACGCAACTTTTACTTAAGTTTTTTCTTGATAATAAAAAAAACATAACAGATTGCATTGTATATTTTAATATTTTCAACACAAGACAAAGATACCCAATGCTATATCCTATGTGACAAAAGACCTGGGGGGGGATTCAGTATGGGACTGGGGTGTTCCCTACCTGTCTTCTGGGATTCTGATATCTCCTGTGTGAAGCTTGAGAGTCAGATCTGGAAGAAAGCAGTATAGGTTATTTCGGTGTAGGTATAGGGCAGTTAAGATAAGACAGAGAGGGTGTGGGTGAAAGAGAGAGACAGAGAGAGAGTGACTGACTGACACATGGGTGGGTGACTCTTGGGTGATTGACTGACTGTGGGTTGGTGTCTGTATTCATTCACAGACACACACACTCTCCCTGACTCTCTCCCACTCCCTGATTCTCTCTCACACACAGACACACACAGACACACACAGACACACACAGACACACACAGACACACACAGACACACGAATCGGAACAGGGGGGAAATAGGAGCAGGAGGGCAAAGGGGAAGCAAGGCAGGCATGGAGCACACTTACCAATTGCTCCATGCAGCAGGAAAGGGCGGGCCTCGCTTTGCAAGCTCGAATAGAGCTTGCGCGGGCCCCAAAAAAATCCTGGCAGCGTGCCAACACGCGCCAGCCAATCAGGAGAGGGGGGAGGTTTTTTTCCCCTTCGCAGAAAAGCATGCGCCACCTGGCACATCACGAGCGCGCTAAATCCTGTCACCCCGTGGTGACCGGGCGATGAGGTTTATCGAGGGGCCCGGGACGCCAGTACCCTCTGTCCCCCGCTGTTGGCGGCCCTGTACGCAGACAAGGGGATGAATGGCAGACGGCCTTTAATACACGCGACTGTTATTACGAATATTTGGTTATGCCTTTTGGACTTTGTAATTTACCAGCGGTTTTCCAGGCGTTTGTAAATTAGATTTTCCATGATATCCTTAACTGATTTATCATCGTGTACCTCAATGACATTCTCATTTTTTCTAAGTCCTTATCAAGACATCCAGCATACGAAGTTAGTACTCTCTCGCCTTCATGAAAATCATCTCTATGCCAAGATGGAGAAGTGTATATTTCATCAAACCTCTACCTCTTTTTTGGGCTACATTATTTCTGATAAAGGGTTCACTATGCATCCCGATAAACTTAAAGTCGTTCTTGATTGGCCCTGTCATGGAACAAGAATCACATTCCTGCCCGACCCCCCTTCTGCTTGTCAGCTCCTTAAGTTCAGCTGCAGGCATTGGTTCCACATACACACACTGTGCCTGTGTAACATGCAACAATGTTGCATTTCTTGCCTCTGAGCACGTAATCAGTGAACTGCTACTGCAGCTTCTCCAGTCCTCCCAGTTAATGGACTTTCCCATGTTCTCCCCTGTCTTTTGCTGACAGTTAGTGCAGTCCCACTCAACCTTTAGTGTGACCCCTGCCCCTCACTTCCTTTTCCACCCTAGATTACAGTGAGTACAGACCTGTCTGCATCCACCCCTGGTAAGGCCTTTCTCTCTTACCATAGTCTAACCCCATAGAAGCATCCCACATAGAGAAGCACTCTCTGCCTACACTACACCCACAAGTTCCTGTGTTTTCTACTCCTGCAATAAAATTAAGAAAGACATTAAGGACTTGTCATGCTTTGGAAGAGGGAGGACATGAGTTGAGCTTACTGGAATCATTCATACATCATTCGTGACCCTGGTTCCAGGAAAGGCCCCAACCCACTTCTCAAGTCGATTCAGCGGTTCCTTGGCTTAGCCAATTATTACTGTAAATTTATACGTAATTTCTCTGCCACTGTGGTTCCTATCACTGCTCTGAGTAAGAAGGGCATGGATCCTTCCTCCTGGCCCCCTGAAGCATGCCAGGCCTTCGAGTCTCTCAAGAAGGCGTTCATTTCCACCCCCATCTTCCGTCATCTAGACCCTACTCTCCCTTTCGAGGTAGACGCCTTGGATATCGGAGCAGGAGCCATACTCTCACAAAGGCAATCTGCTCAGGATAAATGATACCCCTGTGGGTTCTTCGCAAAGAAATTCTCCTCCGCAGAGTAAAATGACGATGTTGGAAACAGAGAACTGTTAGCCATTAAACTTGCTCTACAAGAATGGAGACGACATCTGGAGGGTACCGAGAACCCCATTTCGATCCTCACGGACCATAAAAACTTTATGTATATCGAAGGTGCTCGCCGCCTTGGCTCACGTCAGGCCCGCTGAGCGATCTTTTTCTCAAGGTTCAATTATATTATTTTTTACATTCCCGGTACTAAGAATCTGAAGGCTAATGCTTTATCCCGCCAATTCATCAGTGAATACAAGTCCGAAGATGTCACAGAGAGCATTCTTCCCCCTAAATATGTAGGGAGGGAATTGGTAACCGTGGTCACAGCACTCCACACAGCCAACGCTTGAAAAAAAGTAAAAAACTTTATTTAAACTCCACAGTGAGCATACATAGCACCACTTTTTCAAAGTCTTTCTACAGACAAAACGCGTCAGAGTGGTGCTATGTATGCTCACTGTGGAGTTTAAATAAAGTTTTTTACTTTTTTTCAAGCGTTGGCTGTGTGGAGTGCTGTGACCACGGTTACCAATTCCCTCCCTACATACGTCATTTCCGGATAGGAGCACGCCGGCACCACGAGGAGCAGAGATGGCCACCGGAGCGTTCTAAAAGCAGTATGCAGAACGGGTGTCGTGAGTACCTTATATATATATGCAGACATATTTTTAGGCAGTTATGAGGCTAATCGGCACCGCTATGTGATTTACCTTGGGGTTTTTTCTTTGAAGAGGCTCCGCTGTATCTCTATGGATTGACCAGCCCACTGCCTATACTATCACTGCCTTTCCTCACTCAATGACTGCATAGCTTGTTTATCAGTGGTGTCAGCTCCAAGCTCTATGGGATGATTGCAGATTCTACATTTTCTGTGGTTTAGGAGACTCGGTACTTCACGGGTTAATACCCAAGTGCTTCCCCCTAAATATATCCTCTCGGCAAACTCCTTTGACGTGCTGGACCAGATTTTGGAGTCTCAAACACTTATTCCCGAGGTTTTGGAGGCGATGGACGGTTGCTTGTATGCTGCTCCACGATTCCACCGGAAAATCCTTGAATGGGGTCACTCCTCCAGATCTGCCAGTCACCTCGGTACCAAGAACCTCAGATTTAATCAGATGCACCTTTTGGTGGCCAAACATGCTGAAAGACATTAAGGACTTCATCGCTTTCTGCTCCACCTGTGCCCGAAACAAGTCATCTGGTCTGCTTCGCCCTTTACCCATTCCGGATCGTCCCTGGACACACCTGTCAATGGATTTCATTGTCGAACTCCTAGTCTCCAATGGGATGAACACCATCCTTGTCATTGTAGAGAGGTTTTCCAAGCAAGCCCATTTTATACCCCTCAAGGGTCTCCCTAATTCGGCTACTCTGGCAGATATATACAGTATGTCATAGAAATCTTCCGTATCCATAGAGTTGCTATCTCTATCGTATCCGACCGGGGACCACAATTTATTTAAAATTTTTGGCGGGCTTTTGCTCAAAGGTTAGAAATCTCACTTCTTTTTTTCATCCGGGTATCACCCTCAAACCAACGGGCAGACGGAAAAAACGAATCAATCTCTTGAGCAATATCTCTGATGTTTCATCTCCAATGCACAAGACAATTGGGTGGTTCTACTCTCATGGGCTGAATTCGCTCACAACTCCTTCAGGAACGAGTCCACCCAAGAGTCGCCCTTCAATGTAAACTATAGCTTTTACCCTGCCCGCCTCCCTATGTCCTCTAATCCTTCTGGAATACCGGCAGCGGATTCCAGGGTAAATGCTCTCCAGAACTCTTGGAAGAAAATTCAAAAGACTCTTCAAAAGGTAGTCCTCAGACAGAAGAGACAGGCTGACCGTCATCGCCAAGAGGCACCCAAATTTAGACCAGGAGACAAGGTATGGCTGTCTTCTAAAAACATCAGACTGAAGACACTCACTCTGAAGCTGGCTCCAAGATTCCTTGGTCCCTTCACCATCCTCGCAAGGGTCAACCCCTGTGGCGTATCGCCTTTAGCTGCCTCGGTCTATGCGAATTCCGTCGGTTTTTCATATGTCCTTGTTGAAGCCGGTCGCCCTGAACTCTCGGTTTCCTGATACTTCTCCTAGACCACCTCCGGTCATTGTTCACGGTCAAGAAGAATTTGAGATCCGATCTATAAATCGACTCCAGATAATCCAGGGGAGGTGTCCAATTCCTCGTGCATTGGAAGGGTTTTGGGCCAGAAGAATGCTCCTGGGTACCACTTCGTCAGATTCAAGCTCCCGGTTTGTTACGGCGGTTCCATGCAAAGTTTCCGCACAAACCTTATGGAGATCCTGCTGAGGCCGATCCTCAAGGGGGGGATATTGTAAGGGATCGGGGAACACGTCCTTTGCCACGTGTTCCCTCCTTACCTAGTGCTGCTGCACATGCGCACAACCCGCTCCGATTACAGAGCGCACGCTTACCCGCAGCTCTTCAGCCCCTGCCACGGAGCTTGGTTCTGCCCCCCCCAGACACGCCGCACTGCTCTCACGCACTTGACGACGTGCAACAATGCCCAGCTGCGAGGCAAGCATCATTGGTGCCTCTTGTCTCCTGCAGCCTATCCCAGCTTCCGCTGGGGTCACACCTCCGCTCCACCCCCTGTCTGTCTGCCTACATATACCCTGTTCCTGCTCTCAGTCAGTGCTCAGCATAATTCGGTGTAGCCTCGCTGCTTCCTACAGTTGTGCCTTGCCTTGTTCCAGTCTTGTCTTTCAGATTAACCTGGTGTGTACCGACCCGGCTTGCAGTTGAACCTCTCTGGATATTGATCTCGACTACGGCGACTTATCCAACCCCTGATCATGGCTAAACGGACCTGGAGTATCCTACCATCTATAATCCCAGGCCACGGCTAATGTAATTCTAAGATTCTAATCTCTCTAATCCCAGGACCTGCAAGTATACCGATTAACCCTCTCTCTCCAACTGTAACACGTAGCTCACCACAAACGAAGAGTGACCACGGTGCTGAGGCAGGGAATTGAGTCATGCTGACTCACAGCCACGTAGGCGCGCCTAGAATGTAGAATAGTCATTCAGGCCAGGTCAGGATTGACGATGTGAGATTAGTGAGGTACTTACCAGATTCAGGAGAGGAGAGTTGTGGATCGCCGGGGTACGTAGCCAGGTTCAGGATAGGAGATTGTCGGATCGTTGGAATACTTTAGCCAAGGTCAGGACTGGAGACAGGAGAATGGTCATACAAGCCGGATCAGGATTGGAGAGAAGCGGAGTCCAAGTCCAAGTCCAAGTCCAAGGGTTGAGCTGTATATATATATATATATATGTATGTGTGTGTGTATATGTGTGTATATTTTGTATATGTATTGTGTATATTTTGTATATGTATTGGGGGTGGGTGAATATTTTTATATGTATTAGGGGGTGGGGGTATATATTTTTTATATGTATTGGGGGGGGTCACATCTTTTACTATTGTGTCTTTATTTTTGGAGAAGCCACCTGGCAACCCTACTCCTCCCTATTTTTAAGTCCACTCATCCCACTTTTAAATGGCAGTTCTTGCTACACCAGTGAATAACCAGTCTATTAAGACCGTTCTCCCTCCATTAGAGAGGCTAGGAGAGCTTTTTGCAGGCACAGTAGTGTTAGGACGTGCAGAAGAGGGGATACCGTGGCTGGTTTGTAAGCTTAAAATGCTTTGGCCAAAGAATTTAACCAAATGACCTTCACTTATGAAAAGAAAAACTGATAAGTATTTGACCATAAAATTTGTTATATTGGATGTAGCTCTGGGGCATTTTGTCTTTTGTTTGATATACAGTATTAGGTCACAAACCCAGTAGCACTCCTCTTGACACAAATATATATGGTATAGTGGGTTTGGGTTCTGAACTTGCAGGGGTTGTGTGTGATCGAAAGAGGTGAACAGCATGATAAGGGCAGTCTAAGGGTTATTGGTGTTATGAGTTATTGTTACAAGGCAATAAACACACATGTCGCTAAGTGACCCGCCCAGCTCGTGAAATTGATTAAGGGTTGGACTGATTTGAGGTAATGTTTGTTAAGGCTGATAAGATAGTATGCATGCTATTTTCACTATTTTGATGCTGGAATTGCCACGGACTCACTTAATTACGAATGTGATCAAATTGGATCTACCATAACTGTTTTTTTATGCAGGCAGGGTAAAACGATACATTGACATTAAAAGAAGCATATTCCAAGTTATGTCTTTAAGGTTACCAACATGAGATTTCTTCCTACGTGGAACTGTACTGCACAGTGCTTTCGAAAAGCAAGAATACAAGTTATTTGCCTGTTTATCCATCTAAAGTTAATGTGTGATATTTTTTTTATTAAATAGAGAAACTATTTTTCAGTCGCTATTTTAGCATACCTTAATGTGAATGTATACAATAGAGTTCACGCAAATATGCGTTTATCTCACATACCATGCCTTTTGATTTCTAGTCCTCGTTTTACGACGAATGGCTTATCCGATGCGGTCTAAGGCATCCCTATGGGCAGTTTTACGATGCCAAAATGGCTTATCCGACGCTTTGCAAAGTTGCAACATTATGTCAATCAGAAGGCTGCAGGTCAGGGAAATCATCCAGATCAGTCTTTGTGAAGGTTTAGGCTGCGTCCACACTGTGGCAGACAGCGCGGACGCGTCTGCACGCTGAGCAAACAGACTGCCTTAAGGCAGTGTTCGCGTACATGCAGCGTGCGGAGGCAGGATGGGGTGCGCGATGCGCAGGAAATCAGTTAAAACTGATTTCTCGCACGATAGGACGGTCACGTGAGGGGTTCACCCAATGAGGGCGAACCAGCTCCGTGATGTCATTGGCACGCCCATAGACACACCCACGGACGGCGCGCATACCATGGCCAGGAAGAGCACCCGCTTTCCCTTAGCCTATGCGCGCCTCCGCACAGGTGAAATGTTGATGGACGCAGCCTTAGTGGTGCATTTAGGCACTTAAACATGTCTAACTGTTTTATTATACAGTTATTAAACAGTGTTCCTATGGGAAAACGTGATTCGCTTTATGACGCTTCGCTATCCGACGCCATTTTGAGTAACGCATTGTGCGGTATAACCGAGGACTGTCTGTATAAGGTGTTAACAGTCTTTCATACATCTTGCGCTGTCAGAAGGTGATTTCTTTAACAGGCATCGACTGTTTTAGCAAAAAGTAAAATGCTGTTAGATGAACCACAATTCTCCAGGGTTTAGTCTTTCCACAAATACTGCAAGGTTCAGATCAGGAGGGATGTAGCACTCAATAGAATGCAGTGTGTGTAGTCAGGGTTATCCAATGACCGATTGCAGGCCTTAGTGAAAAAATGAAGATACATTTTATGGTTTCCTAAAAAGTAGGGGGAAGAAAACAGGTAAAAGTAAATGGAGTAGTGTTGAAATCTCCCGTAAAGCAAAAAGCAGGAGATTAATTTGGTTTGGTGACAAAGAAGCACAATGTATCCAATGTTGTTTAAATACTTACAAAACCTTGGTTGGATATATATATATATATATATATATATATATAAAGCAACTGTAAATATTACTGTATGTTTATTTGCATGTCTTAGACAGGTCTGCAACCCTGTCTTTCCCCATTGTCACCCAGCATACAGCACTTCCACTGCAGCAAGGGATTCTGGGAAATGACATGCAAATGAGCACTCAGTGCCACCTTTTGTCTCAAGCTCGTATTACACAAGCCAAATGAACATACAGTAATATTTACAGTTGCTTTATGCTTTACTGTGGAGGGTTTTTGTCACTTTTTTTACCCACCATAACCTTTATGACAGTGGTGATTACCTAGTCTAGTCTCAAACCTGCTAGCCATTAAGACCAGCCTCACACTGATGATACCCATCAAGCTTGAAACATGTATGTGAGTGGGTCTAATGGCTTTGCATCTCATCCCAGCCTCTGTCTAAAAGCTGTGTTTAAAACAGCATGCATTGGCTTGAGGATTGGCTTGTGTAATACGAGCTTGAGACAAAAGGTGGCACTGAGTGCTCATTTGCATGTCATTTCCCAGAATCCCTTGCTGCAGTGGAAGTGCTGTATGCTGGGTGACAATGGGGAAAGACAGGGTTGCAGACCTGTCTAAGACATGCAAATGAACATACAGTAATATTTACAGTTGCTTTATGCTTTACTGTGGAGGGTTTTTGTCACTTTTTTTACCCACCATAACCTTAATGACAGTATATATATATATATATATATATATATATATATATATATATATATATATATATATATATATATATATATATATATATATATATATATATATATATATATATATATCAAATAAAAATATCACCCACATGTCTTAGACAGGTCTGCAACCCTGCCTTTCACCATCGCCTAGCATACAGTGCTTCCACTGCAGCAAGGTATTCTGGGAAATTACATGCAAATGAGCACACCGTATCACCTTTTATCTGAAATCCATTTTTACATGGAACCCTTATAAGCTAATGCTTGCGGTTAACACAGCTTTTAAGCACAGCATGGGTATCAGATGCAAAGTCAGGGAAACCGTTTCAACCTTAATGGGTCTCATCAGTGTGAGGGTTGTTGTTCTGGCTCTGCAATTTTCAAGACTGTAGGATTTACCATCACATTTGAAGTTAGGGTGGGTCAAAAAAGGCGACAAGAAACCTCCACCGTTGGCATATAGCAAATAAAAATATCACTTGTGAGCACATTCACATGTCTTAGACAGGTTTCCCCCCTTGCCTTTCACCATTATCACCTAGCATACAATGCTTCCACGGCAGTAAGGGATTCTGGGAAAGGACATGCAAATTAGCACTCCTTGTCTCATTTTGCCTGAATTATGCTGTGGCCAGATCTCGCGATGTTTGCTTGATCCCGTCCCAGTGACGTCAGAGGATAGTGGAAAAGTTCGCCCTACAATGATAGTCCTTATAAGATTATAAACTGCACTGGAGCAGGTAGAAAGGGGTGATGCACTGCAGGGGATACCTTTTAACATGACAATATAACAACCCTACGTGTTTCGTTACGGTCAAGGGAACTTAATCAGGGGTAATTATATATTTCCTCTGCAATATAACAAAGATACGCCCGTTTCTCTGTTGTTCGACTGCTAAAACTCTGACACAGACCCTCATTCTCTCCCGTCTTGATTACTGTAACCTCCTGCTGTCCGGCCTTCCTGTCGCTCACCTGTCTCCCCTACAATCTATCCTAAACGCTGCTGCCAGAATCGCTCTACTCTTTCCTAGATCGGTCTCTGCGGCTCCCCTCCTGAAATCCCTCTCCATGCTTCCGATCAAATCCCGCATCTCGCACTCAATTCTCCTCCTCACTTTTAAAGCTTTATACTCTTCTGCCCCGCCTTATATCTCAGCCCTAATTTCTCGCTATGCACCACCCGATTCTTGCGTTCTGCTCAAGGATGTCTTCTCTCTACCCCCTTTGTATCTAATGCCCTCTCCTGCCTTAAACCTTTCTCACTGACTGCCCCAAACCTCTGGAATACCCTTCCCCTCAATACCCGACTAGCACCCACTCTATCCACCTTTAAGACCCACCTTAAGACCCACTTGCTTAAACAATCATATGAATAGTACTGTGGATAATACTGGACACATAAAGCTTGGATCCCTGCAGACACACTTACCAGAACTCCCTCCTACTGTCTCTGTACTTTCTCCCTACCTACCAATTAGACTGTAAGCTCCTCAGAGCAGGGACTCCTCTTCCTTTATGTGACTTTTATGTCTGAAGCACTTATTCCCATGATCTGTTATTTATATTATCTGTTATTTATTTGATTACCACGTGTATTACTACTGTGAAGCACTATGCACATTAATGGCGCTATATAAATAAAGACATACTATATCTATATATATATATATATATATATATATATATATATATATATATATATATATATATATATATATATACACACACACTATATATACATATATATATATATCTATAGAACACACAATAGAAAAGAACAAAGACAATCCCCTTAAAGTAGCACTCTAAAATAAACCACACAGATAAACATAAAGAATATAGCTGAAAAAACCAGATGCTCTGCCGAGATAGAAAAAATGAACAAGATTTTATTAAAGAAACAGCAAGACACACTAACTTAAAAACATAAACATGCTAATGACAGCCAAAAATATATTGACAGTGACTACTAATAGAAATATGCTGTAGATTGAACCAAAAAGACTAAAATGTGTCTAAATGAAACAAATATTACAAAATAATATAGTTTGACACAAAAAAGCTAAATGGGACAAAAATAATACAACCCTAAAGGCAAAACTACCTGGTTTATTTTAGAGTGCTACTTTAAGGGGATTGTCTTTGTTCTTTTCTATTGTGTGTTCTATATTTATCCCCCAGCACCATCAGGTTACCCTTATCATATTTTCTTTTTCCTGACTTTTTTGGGTTTATATTTCATTATACTCAATTAGTCAGTGATATTTAGGGCCTGATTTAACCACTTATATTTTGTGTTGAGCAACATACTTTTGTGTGTGTTATATATATATATATATATATATATATATATAGATATATATATATATATATATATATATATATACATATATAGTATATATAAACATCTATATATATATACTATATATATATATATACACACACACTATATATATATATATATATATATATATATATATATATATATATATATATATATATATATATATATATATATATATACACACATATATACATACACACACACATATATATATATATATATATATATATATATATATATATATATATATATATATATATATATATATATATATATATATATATAGCAACTGTAAATATTACTGTATGTTCATTTGCATGTCTTAGACAGGTCTGCAACCCTGTCTTTCCCCATTGTCACCCAGCATACAGCGCTTCCACTGCAGCAAGAGATTCTGGGAAATGACATGCAAATGAGCACTCAGTGCCACCTTTTGTCTCAAGCTCGTATTACACAAGCCAATCCTCAAGCCACTGCATGCTGTTTTAAACACAGCTTTTAAACAGAGGCTGGGATGAGATGCAAAGCCATTAGACCTACTCACATACATGTTTCAACCTTGATGGGTATCATCAGTGTGAGGCTGGTCTTAATGGCTTGCAGGTTTGAGACTAGACTAGGTAATCACCACTGTCATTAAGGTTATGGTGGGTAAAAAAAGTGACAAAAACCCTCCACAGTAAAGCATAAAGCAACTGTAAATATTACTGTATGTTCATTTGCATGTCTTAGACAGGTCTGCAACCCTGTCTTTCCCCATTGTCACCCAGCATACAGCGCTTCCACTGCAGCAAGAGATTCTGGGAAATGACATGCAAATGAGCACTCAGTGCCACCTTTTGTCTCAAGCTCGTATTACACAAGCCAATCCTCAAGCCACTGCATGCTGCATATATATATACATATACATGTAGAGGTATCAGTACCGTGTTAGCCGAGCTTCATTAATCAAAAAATAAATAGATTATACCGTTCTGTGGCTAACGAAATGCTTTTATTTGTGCGAGCTTTCGAGATCCACTGATCTCTTCTTCCGGCGATGTTACAATGAATGAAGCAAGCAAAAGCTATACTATAAACAGTGTCTATTGGAATGTTATCTGTGCTGGTCCTTCCCCCGGTGTGGATGTGTTTTATGGCTGGAGGTGTCAAAAGGTTCCTGAAAGCAAGTGATGAAAGAGTGTGTATGTGTATCAGTGTGAATTAACATGAATGGAGAGCCCACAGTATATACAGTGCTTTACAAAAGGTGTGTGTGGAGTGGGAGCGGATATAAATGGTGTGGGTGGGTGTGGAAATGTGAGAGTTAGTAGCATAACTAAAAGTGTGTGTGGATACCATGTGGTCCCTATTGGTGTATAGGGATGGAAAAACAAGGAGTATAAGTATGTGTGAGAGACAGCTGTGTGTGCATACATATAGCACAGTATGTACAGACATGGCCTATAGCGCTCATGGGAAGAGAGTTCACTTGTGTCAGTAATGACTCATAAAATGTCGATCTCTGTTTAGGCCACTGCTAAGTGTCCCGAACAGTTGCATAAATTTGTATTCATGCAACCGTCTCTCTTTCGGTGTTTTAAGATTACCTTTGAGTATGGCAACCCTCAGATCGTTCATCTTATGGCCAGAGTCAGAGAAATGTTCGCCAACAGGACGGTCTCTTGTTCCGCATGTGATGCTGTGGAGGTGCAGGTTCATTCTCTTGTTTAGCCCCTGCCCTGTCTCACCTATGTAGTAGCAGCCCCCTTTTTGCATTTCATGCACATGATGAGGTACACGACATTGCTGGAGGAACAGGTGAACCTTCCTCTGATTTTGTATTCCCGATTCCTGTGTGGTATTTGTATTGTATCCGCTGTGTAGAGCATTGCGCAGGTTTTGCATCTTGGGTCCTGGCATGGTTTCGTCCCGCATTCAGTTGTACTGCTGAATACTTTACTCCTCACCATAATATTCTTGAGATTATGGGGTTGTCTGTATGATAATAAGGGTGCTTCAGGGAAGACCTGTTGCAGTCTTGTATCTTCCTGGAGGATGGGTTGTAGTTTCCTGGCTATCTTGCGTAGGGCTCCTAGGTGTGGGTTATATGTGACCACCAAAGGTACCCTGTCGCTTGTCTCCTTCTGTTTGTATTCAAGGAGATCAATTGTTGGTATTCTGGTGGCTTTGTGAATTTGCTGGTCTACAATTCTGTGTTTGTACCCACGGTTTATAAAGTCTGATCTCAAGGCTTTAATCCGCTGGTCTCTGTCTGCTGTGTCGGAGCATATCCGGTTGTATCGTATGGCTTGACTGTAGATGGTTGCATGTTTGGTGTGTGTTGGGTGGAAGCTGTTGTCCCTCAAATAGCTGGCTCTGTCTGTAGGTTTGCGATATACAGAAGTCTGTAGTTGGTTGTTCTTTATAGTAATGGTGGTGTCTAGGAAATGTACTTCATCCGGAGAATGGGTGAGTTTGAGGTTGATGGTCGGTTGGAACGTATTGAAGTTGTCATAGAACTGTAGGAGGTCCTGTTCGCCAGAGGTCCAAATCAGCAGGATGTCATCGATGTAGCGATGTAGCGAAGGTATGTAAGGGGTTTCAAGTGACAGGTGGAAAGAAAGTCACACACACATATATATATATATATATATATATATATATATATATATATATATATATATATATATATATATATATATATATATATATATATATATATATATATATATATATATATATATATATATATATATATATATATATATATACACACACCCATATACACACACACACACATATATATATATATATATATATATATATATATATATATATATATATATATATATATATATATATATATATATACTGCTGCGGCACAGTTTATTCGAGCATTTGCCCGTTCTGTGCCGCAGCAGTAGCCTGGCGCGCGCCCGAGAGTGACGGGCGCGCGCCGAAGCAGCGGAAGAGCGCCCTCCGATCGGGGCGCTCTCCCTACCGCTGCCGGGTCCGCCGGGTCCCCCGGAACCCCCTGCCGCTGTCCCGCGATCGCGGGACACCAGGGCTCCCTCGGGGAGCCCCTGGACGCGCGTGCAGGGGGCGCACGCTCCCGAAGACGCGTGACCGCGCGTCTATGACGCGCGGCACGCCGAGGGGCGGCCACTAGCAAGCCGGGAAATCTCCCGGCTTGCGGATCTGGCCGCAGTGTAATAAACTGTGTCGCCAGTGTATATAAACATACACACACACACACACACACACATACATATATATATATACACACATGTAGCCAGGTTCCCCCTGCCTGCCAAGCCCCCCCTCACCTTCCTGGCGATCGCGGGTGCCGCCGAGCCCAATGGCAGTCCCGTTGGCCGATCGGAAGTGTGGGGGCGGTCAGAGTCCTGCTCGGGGTTTGCCGGGGACTCGTGCGGCCGGTTGTCGGGGCCGCGATCGCGTCGTTAGGGCTCCCGGCACTCCCGAAGCAGGGCAGCGAGGGCGCCGCCAGCTTCTAAGTGGTTGCGCATGCGCAGTGCGGATCTTGGTGCGGTGGCCAGCCAGGGACATTGCGCATGCGCAGTGATAGCGCGCGAACCCTAGCCTACCAGGGACAGGCTCTTGGAAGGGACTACAAGTCCCATGAGCCTCAGCTGCACCCCACGTGATGCCAGGGAGCCAATAGAGCTGAAGTATTGCCCTGCAGGCAAGAGAAAGATACATTTTCGCGGGTTTGCAGCTACGCAGTCAGTCAGGACCAGGACAAGCTAGGGGAAGGAGGTGAGTGCAGGGGTGAGTGACCCACTGCATTAGGCCAGCAGCCCCCTAGGTCCCAGTTAGGTCCTGAGACACTGTTTAGCTTGTGGTGCTATAGGGACAGGCCCTAGATAGGGACACTGCCCCATTAGCTATTTGGATAGTCAGGGACACAGCGCTGAAGCCGTACAGCCCTGCGAGGTGGGTTCTGGGCTCAGAACGCCACCAAAGACCCTGAGACTAAGGTGATATTATCCACGCTGGAATTCACCCAACGCGGTGTGGAGGACGACGTCGGATCGGGCGGAATCCCTGACGTAGTCTGCGGAACCCGGGGTGGGAGCCCCGGGCAGGTATCAATCTTCAAGTGCACCAACAAATCCTACATTATACTCACACGGTACCGGTGGCTGCGCAGTCACACATATCATCTCACCTAAAGAGTACGGGACATATTGTGTGGGGTTATTGGACACGGGGTGGGATCACCCAGTGTAGGTGGGAGCATCCTGCGAGACGCAGTAGTTAGTGTCTCCTCACGAGGGGGACACCTGTTATTCATGAATACGTATTGCAACAGTAAAGTCATTGGTTATTTTACATACAGTGTGTTCAGTGAGATATATATTTGTTCTGCGAGGAACCACTCCTCCTCTGGTGGGAGCCATCGCAGGTGATTGTGTTATATGTATGTGCCCCAGGTTCCCCGTGGCGGAAGCTCAGCCCTCCTGTGAGCCAACAGGTAATGCACCACACCTATAGTAACACGTATGTTTCTCCGCACCCACAGTATAATCTGCGATTGGGGGGGGAGGAAAACCCGTTACATACACATATATATACACAGTGTTTGACAAATCCAGTCAACTACAGGCCCGTGGCGACTGGATTTGACCGCGTGGCGACCTCAAGGCCGCCCAAGCAGGACGGGATTGGGGGCGGGACTAGGTGGCGAGTATTTTTTGGTTCGGCGAGTAGATTTTTGGGTGATTTGTCAACCACTGTGTATATGTATATATATTGTGACATAGTCCAAAGATGTTAGGCAGCTTTCTGCCCCGTTTTAGGTCAGAAAGTGCAGGAATAGTTAAAAATGATCCGTTCCCAAGCTTCACATTAACTCAGGCAGCTGGATGGAAAATCCAGACCACAGATTACAATGGGTCTAGTTCTCCCTCACCTGCTCTCCTAATCACTAACACAGGTATTTAGAACAGAGAGGTTTGCATTTCACTCTCTCTCCTTAGAGCCTGGAGGCTGGGGGTATCGCTGCTCCCCTGTTTCCAGTTTTGGGTTGGACGACCCCTCCAAGTATCACAGTACCAGAGGATTTGCCCTGACACTTGGGACCGAGTTCCCACCACGAACAGATAAGACAAAACAAATGTTTATTGCTGTTGCTAAAAGACTGTGCTGAATCTAGTGACCCTAAATGAGAGGGCATTGTTTTAAGCTGGTGAACCAGGTTAGTTGGCCAGCAGCAGTTAGGGGCTGATTCTGATGTGTAGTTAGATCCCTGAAAGGGATAGGATTTCTTTATATGATTTGTTTTTTATTTCTTAAAAATGACACTGTGTGAAGTGCTATGACACTGATATAAGTGAATCACTGAATGAAAATGTCTGAGTGCCTCTTGCCTACACATGTTAAAGCTGCAGTCCCTTACTTGGATGAAAATAAATCAGGCAGAAGCCTGAGTTAAGCAATATAATACTTTGCATGATCCTGTTTGTTGTATAATTAACCCTAGAAGACTGTGTCGGGAAGAACCCAGACAGACGTCAGCGCTACAAAAGAGGGGCGTTTGTCACATTATATATACTGTATATATATATATATATATATATATATATATATATATATATATATATATATATATATATATACATATATACACACACACATATATATACACACACACACACACACACACACACACACATATATATATATATATATATATATATACACACAACTTTATTAAATATAGCACTATTCTCTCAATGGGACTCAAAGTGCTTCACAATTACAGCATAGTTCCAGCCCAAATGAGTTTAAAATCTATGTTTTTAGTGGCCGAGGCAAAGGGAGATAAAGTGACTTGCCCAAGGTCACAAGGACCGGACACTGGAAATTGAGTGCTCTTTCTCTGTCTCTCTATACAAAATATAATTAGCACTAATTAATACAAATATTGTGACAATCAGCTACAATATAAATATGACACAACTGAATAGTGACTATAATGTGTAATAGTAGATTGAACAACACTTAAAATAAAGCTGAAAAGTGCTAATGTAAAAATAAAGGAAAAATAAAAGGACATGAACATGATGCCCAGTGGGAAGTGGGAGGGAATCAGTTGCTTTTACAAAAGATTAACACACACATTCCCAGCCAGCTCAAACTCCTACACCGACCACATCATGAATATATATTTATGTCAAAAAGAGTGCTACTGAGTGTGGCAAATGTATAGAACAAAAGACAGGGGTGCCCAACGCCGAATCCAATTGACAAAACATATACGGTAATAAGTATAAAGTTTAAATCACACACAGGAAGCGGAGAGCAAAGGGTCTACCGGCGCCGCTTGGCTCAGCGCTGATCTGTACCTCCGCGTGGGATGGGGTCCCGCCGGACGTCCCACCGTAAGGACAGTCTCTGTATCAGCAACACAGCTTACAGGAACATGCAGCAACACTATCACTGGTCCCTGCACTAAGGAACTACACAGGGTCTCTCCCTGCTCTAAGGAACTACACAGGGTCTCTCCCTGCACTAAGGAACTGCACAGGGTCTCTCCCTGCTCTAAGGAACTACACAGGGTCTCTCCCTGCACTAAGGAACTGCACAGGGTCTCTCCCTGCACTAAGGAACTGCACAGGGTCTCTCCCTGCACTAAGGAACTGCACAGGGTCTCTCCCTGCTCTAAGGAACTACACAGGGTCTCTCCCTGCTCTAAGGAACTACACAGGGTCTCTCCCTGCACTAAGGAACTGCACAGGGTCTCTCCCTGCACTAAGGAACTACACAGGGTCTCTCCCTGCACTAAGGAACTACACAGGGTCTCTCCCTGCACTAAGGAACTGCACAGGGTCTCTCCCTGCTCTAAGGAACTACACAGGGTCTCTCCCTGCTCTAAGGAACTACACAGGGTCTCTCCCTGCTCTAAGGAACTACACAGGGTCTCTCCCTGCTCTAAGGAACTACACATGGTCTCTCCCTGCTCTAAGGAACTGCACAGGGTCTCTCCCTGATTTAAGGAACTACACAGGGTCTCTCCCTGCTTTAAGGAACTACACAGGGTCTCTCCCTGATTTAAGGAACTACACAGGGTCTCTCCCTACTCTAAGGAACTATACAGGGTCTCTCCCTGCTTTAAGGAACTGCACAGGGTCTCTCCCTGCTTTAAGGAACTACACAGGGTCTCTCCCTGCTTTAAGGAACTACACAGGGTCTCTCCCTGCTCTAAGGAACTACACAGCTGAAGGGGCACAGGGTCCTTACCTAAGGGCCTGTCCCTATGAACACCCACCCTCACTAGTGGGGAGTCAGGGCCTCAGCTTTAGCCTGGGGATTTCTGGCCTAGGGCAGAAGCTCGCAGCTCTCTGCCCCCCTTCCTTCCCCCACTGTCTCCTTAGCCTAACAGACTCATGTGCTTCACAGTCTGCTTCCTGACTCCGCACACAACAATGTATCCTTCTCCAGCAGGAGAAGCTGCAAGTTCTACTGGCTGTCTGGCTGCATGTAACAGAGATCATAGGGCAGTCCCCAGAGGCTGCTGGGAGTTGTAGTCCCTTAGGGGCCTCTTTGACATTAGGACCACATACGCTATGGGTACTGCGCACGCACGACAATGTAATGGCCGCTCTCTCTGCGCCTGCGCTATCTGTAATGGCCGCCGCAATGCCTCCCTGCGCCTGCGCGAACGCACTCTTCCGCTCCTCTCCTACTGGTACTAAGATGGCCGCCGTGGCTATCTGCGCATGCTCAACCCTACGTGCATGCACAAGCATCCCCAACGTGGCGGCGCCAACCGGGAGAAGTCGCCGTTCCCTTCCCCCACTGCCACAGGGGTAAGGCAAGGGGAAATCAGGGGAACCGGGAGTGACCCCCTTACACTTGCTCTAATCTCTACTAGCGCTGAATGCATAGCGATTGTATCTCAATCCGGTAGGACTTCGCATGACCTGATGCGTTTCGTCACATTTATGTGACCAACAGGGATTGTTCAAGTCTTTATATTCAACTGCTATGCAACCATAAGTCAATAAGAGGTGTAATGGATTTTCTGACCTGGCTGACCCCCCCTCCCCCCCCCAATCTCACATTGGCCCCTGTGGTCTAACCAGTACCCATTACATGGTCGTGTCTGGTGGTGCACCTGTTGGCAACAGAGCTCCTGAGTCTCCCGCATAATGTTGTATGGGAATGTCAAACCCAGACAGGCAGCTGAGGTAGTGTGCTAGAGTCCTACCTACATACAGTGCAGCGCCTCCACCTCATCAGGATCTCGGCGTCCGCCAGGATATGGTTCTGATGAGGAACTCCTCTGTGGTGCCTTCCGCTGTGGAGTAACTTCACACTCACACATTGGGGTTCTTGTGAACAAGGGCATCTTTATTTATGATGGTATAGGCAGACTACACCTCACAGCAAACAGCTTAGCCGCTCATCTTCTTCTGTACTCTCCTTTCAGAAGATCTATCTGCCCTCCCAATGGAGTTGGATCACCTCTCCCATCATGGAGATCACCACCTGTGCCAGGTCCCTGGACACAGTGTAGGCCCTGCCAGCCTTACTGCTGCAGGTCAGACTATTTGCTGCAGAATCACTCTTAATTATCACACTTGACCTTGAACAGACTTGCACACTAACTTTTGGCAGTGCTGTGTCTTATATACCAAGGAAATGGCTCCACCTCCTTTGTCACTAACAATGGACACCAGGTCTGTTACCACTCCCCTCATGTACATATGACACCTCACCAGGGTGTGAGGGCAAACCTCCATGATTGATGCTGGCAATCCTGTATACTTACCAGGCTTACTGCCAGCATGAGAGAGAACTGTATACCATTTTTAACACATGGCTACAGAGACTTTTAGCTAGGCTTTAGTAATTCAGTATAGAAACATACCAGTCCAGAGACCTCACAGGACACAGTCAAATGTTAAATAAATTAATCGATAATTATTACAAATCTATGCATGTAGTATAGAATAACAAAACAGAAAATAATATATTGCTATTATGGCATAGTGGAAAATGGGCAGATAGTGACACATAGTGCACCCAGGGCAGCCAACAGGGAAGACAGCAGGGACTCCTGTCCCAGGCCCACTGACAACGCTAACATGTAGTGCTTGTCAGAGTAGAGGAGGCCTGCTGGAGGGTGTCTGCAGAGATACCTATCAGAGCAAGCATGCTGGAAGCCGGTGGAAGGTAAGCCTCTCTGATAAGCACCTCTGTGATCCCCCTCCAGCAGGCCCTCTCTAACAGCTCTGTGGGCCCCCTCAATCCTCCAAAGCACCAGGTAGGCACACTCTACTCCCCCGCTCCCAGACCCCTACCTATACCCCCAGGCCCATATTTCTGTCTCGTCCTCTCCCCAGGGCCATTACTCTCCCCATCCCAGATCAACAACTACCCCCCATCTCAGTTCTACAAGCCCCGCAACCCCCCCCCACTCCCCCATCAGATCCATAACTGCTGGTTGGTAACAACCAGGATAGCCACCACTCTGGGTTTGACCCAGAGACTAGAGGTTTTGGCTATGTATCTCCGGGCTAAAAGTTTAGATTTTAAATCTCCAGGCAAAACAAAGTATCTGGCCGCACCTCCTCTTACCGTGCACCCCAAAACTGGAACAACCTACTGGACACACTCACATCCACATCAGTTTAATGCCGAGTTCAAGGTGGCAGCTATGGACGCGAGCGTCCGTGCGCGCCTCCCCCGCATACTCCTGCAGCCCAGCGATCTGTGTTCAGGCTGCAGGAATCGGGTCACAGCGTTTGGGGGCGTGGCGAACGTGTCACGGAGCTGGTTCGCTGAACCAGCTCACGTGACGCGACTGCAGCCCCAAATATCATTTTTGGTTGTAGTGGCAAAATGTAGCAACGTCAACGCTGCACTTTGCCGCCTGTGGAGTTTTCAGTTTGAACACTCCCACCGAACAACCCGAAATTGCGACAGACGTGCGCACGTAGCAGCCACCCTGAACTCGGCCTAAATTCTTTCAAAACTAAGGCTGTCTCACATTTTAATCTGGTCTGTAATTGTTACATACGCCCATAATATATATTATCTCTAACTGTGCATGCAATGTCTTGTATATAATGTATACCCTGTTCACTTCTGTAACTGTATTTGTAACCATGTATTATGTGTCATCTTAACTCTGTGCCCAGGACACACTGGAAAACGAGAGGTAACTCTCAATGTATTACTTCCTGGTAAAACCTTTTATAAATAAATAAAATGGGGCCAGCTGGGATGTTTGGTGCAGGGACATGTGCGGCGCCTCAGCTCTTACCTTCTCCAGCGGCGGCATCTACCCCTGCATGGTCCCGGGAGACGTCACGTGCCATGAGGCGGGACCATGCAGTAGGAGATGCCGCCAGTAGAGAAGATAAGAGAGTTAAATATATGTAACCCTCTTTCCTGCTGACATAGAAAGGCTACTAATGCTGTATATAAAGACAAAAAAGACACAGCGCACAACGCTCATAGTGCATAAAACAATATAATAAAATGTACAATAAAGTAGGGTGAGTAATGTGCGTACATCAAAATAAATAATCATATGCAGTTAGGGATAATGTTACCCAACGCCTCAGGAAACCGGAAGGAGTATCCTCACAAGGGTTTAGGCGCTGATGTCTCGGATGCAGGATCCTATTGGTAAGTAGGTAAGTAGAACGCCTCTAATAAGTTCTTTTTCCCCAGAGCACGAGTCCAAAACTACTGCTGCCACTTGTAGTTCTTTGCCAGAGCACAGCTCCACACCGGCCGGGTTCTCTCACTCCCCTCTGTGCAGAAGCACTTCCGGGTCGATGACGTCACCGCGGGGGGGAGCGCTGGTAATGGCGCCGTTCAAACTCGATCAGCTCAGGTGGTGGGGTAGTAAATTAGAGGTAGAGCTCTTGACCTGTCATCCAACGCGTTTCGAAACCCGTGGGTTTCTTCATCAGGGAATGAAGAAACCCACGGGTTTCGAAACGCGTTGGATGACTGGTCAAGAGCTCTACCTCTAATTTACTACCCCACCACCTGAGCTGATCGAGTTTGAACGGCGCCATTACCAGCGCTCCCCCCCGCGGTGACGTCATCGACCCGGAAGTGCTTCTGCACAGAGGGGAGTGAGAGAACCCGGCCGGTGTGGAGCTGTGCTCTGGCAAAGAACTACAAGTGGCAGCAGTAGTTTTGAACTCGTGCTCTGGGGAAAAAGAACTTATTAGAGGCGTTCTACTTACCTACTTACCAATAGGATCCTGCATCCGAGACATCAGCGCCTAAACCCTTGTGAGGATACTCCTTCCGGTTTCCTGAGGCGTTGGGTAACATTATCCCTAACTGCATATGATTATTTATTTTGATGTACGCACATTACTCACCCTACTTTATTGTACATTTTATTATATTGTTTTATGCACTATGAGCGTTGTGCGCTGTGTCTTTTTTGTCTTTATCTGCTAGTGTAGGGGGTTTTTGAGCCCCCCCTCCATCGCAGCTGCAGACGCTCCGTTCAAGGTTATGTTTCTTTAACCCTAATCATCATGTCACATAATTAATTATTTAGCTGCGCACTTTATTTTCTTTTCACATTTAATGCTGTATATACCTGCTGGCTCAGCGAGATCTAGGCCTCCGCAACCTGGGAGCCTGGGGCAACAATATGTAATTGGCAGCGCCTCCACTTGCCCAGGATCCCCAATAAGCAAGATTCCCCTGGACAAGAATAACAATAATAATCCACAACGTGGATACTATTATGTGAATGCAGAGAATGAACATACAAATATCACACATAACCACAGTGCGCATATATATATATATATATATATATATATATATATATATATATATATATATATATATATATATATATATATATATATATATATAGATATGGCAAATAAATAATCAGATACCAGTGGCCTTGCTACACTCCACCCTGGAGTAATGTCCCTTACCCACCACCGCGTGCGCCCCACACCATGTCCAATGTACTGGACCAGTTCCTTGATCACTCAACCCGCAGTGTCCCCAAAGAACCCTCCCCCAAGGCGGGATCAGTGCCTGCAGGTAGCGGTGTTGGTGCACTTAATAATAATACATTCCCTCCGCTCCAGCACCCGGTAACTGTACTTCGAAAAGGATCCGCTGATCCAGTGTAGTCTCTCACGAGTCCTCACTTGCGTCCAGTAGCTTGATCCCAAACCACCGACCGCCAAACAGCGCAGAAAGATACTGTGTCCCTGTCTGCTAATCTCAGTAAAGAGATCTGTGGCTGTTCCCTGCAGTACCACAAGCTGGTAGTGACTCAGGGCCTGCACTGGGGCCTAGGGGGGATTCCTGGCCTATGCAGTGGGTCACTGACCCCCTGCAATACACACCTCCTCTCCCCTTGCTCTCCCAGGACACACTGGCTAGCGTGGTCTCTGCTGCACGCTTCCCCTTCCTGCCTGCCAGCAAACCTCCACTCCTATTCGCTCCCTGGCATCATGTGACCCTGCTGAGGTTCATGGGAATTGTAGTCCCATCTCAGAGCCTCCTCTCTATTGGCCAGCCGCTTGCACGCTTACACTGCGCATGCGCAACCTACCAGGGGCGCCCCGCCGTACATCTGCACTGCGCAACGATACAACATGGCGATGCCCTGTGCTTCCCGTGCCGCCGCGAAGCCTCCGAAGCGCTCCCTGCTCGGCCCCCACCTTCCAGACATTGCCGGTGGTCTGCCGCTTGGCTCCGGCGGCACTCGCAATACCCCTGCAGCGGAGGTAACAAGGGGGGCCAGGGGAACCCCATTACACATGTAGCCATGCATAATAATGGACTGCAGACATCTTCCCTGTTGGCAGTAAGCCCTGGTAAGTACAGGCCTGCCAGCAGTAGTTATGGAGGTTTTCCCTCACACCCTGGTGAGGTGCCCTATGTATGGATGGGAGTGGCTACATGCTCTGAGTCCCTGGTTAGTGACATCAGAGATGTGCCTGCCCCCTGAGGTATATAAGGCACAACACTGTCAGTTATAATAGTTGTTGCTTAAGAGTTTGGCTCCTGTGAAAGGGATTGCAGGATAGCTTTGTGACCCTAGTGCTGTAACTAGTGGCACGAATATTCCAATCAAGCCTGTCTAGGCCACACTGTGTCCAGGGACCTGGCACAGGGGTGATCTTCCTACGGGAAGAGGGGATCCCACTCCAATTAGGAGGGCAGTACTTGGCAAAGGGCACGGAGAAATGTGCGGCTAGAGCTGAAAGCTGCATGGGGAAGTCTACTACCTCAGTATCATCAATAAAGATGCCCTTGTTAAAGATACCCCCACTGTGTGAGTGTGAGATTACTCTGCAGTGGCAGTCACCACCGAGAAGGAGTTCCTCACCAGGACCATCTCCCTGCGGAAGCATAGATCCTGATGAGGTGGAGGCGCTGCACATGATGTAAGTTGGACTCGCACCCACTACCTCAGCTTCCTGTCCTGATGACATCCCCTAATACCATCAAGCGGGAGACTCAGGAGTCCTGTTACTTGCAGGTGCACCACCATAAACGATCATGTAATGGGCACCGGTTAGACCACACGGGCCAATGTGAGATTGGGTGGGTCAGACAAAGGGGGTCCACCCGTTACACACATATAAATAAAATAAATTGAATTGTAAAAAGTCTCTGGGTTAGCCTTCACCAGAAGGTGGCAACCCTAGTAACCCCTGAGAAATCTTTGTGAAATGTTTAACATGATGGCGCGAGCGCGTCTACGTGTGTGTGTGTGTGTCTACTGCTTTATGAACTTTTCTTATCTTGTTTATATTTTATTAAACAGTCTGATCAAATGAAAATATAACTTGAAATAGTAAAGTACTCCACACTAGCAAAGTAAGAGTCCAGAATGAATCAATACACAATCTTCCCTTTAATGTATTGATTCCTAGGGAATGGTGATAGCAGAAAATGGATTACAAGTCAATCTGCATCACTAGTAAATGAATCACCCTGTGTATATGATTAATAGATAAGCAGCATGACAGACTTTGTATGAGTAAGCGTTACCTTAGTCAGTGAGACTTATTACAAATAATAAGACACTTTGTACTGCACCGACACACTTTATTCGAGCAAATACCCAGTATGTACCTGGCAGATACCTGGAATGCGCCGCTCCTCACCTCTGACAAGCCCCGTTGCGTTTGCCTTCCCAGCCTGGGTTCATGCCTGGCTGACGGGCGGCTGATCTGTTAAATGATAATGATTAGGATTTAATAGGCTGCAATGCTTCGCGTGTCTACCAGATGGCATAAATTCATGAATTGTAATGCAGTATATATATATATACTGTGCAGTATTGCAGCCAGCGGGAATAAAATGCTTCAATCCCTGCCTGGAAAATACCTCAATGCACTCGGGCAGAAAACAGTCACAAACCTCAATACACCCGGGTATACCCGAATTCGTGGGACTAGCCGAGCTCGAATAAAGTGTGTCGCCAGTGTAGGTACCGCATGCTTCTTCTGTAACTAACCCAGCTGAGACAGCCAATAAATGAGGAGGGTAAAGTGTTTCTCTGGGAACATGCCTCATTTGGGCTTTATTACCCTGAGGGGTCATCTAAACTTAACACAGAATTTCCCTGGAAACATTGCCACACTCAGCGGTCATGTGATGCTTCACTGGCAAAGTCAAATAATCATCAGAAAGTACATTATATCTGTAGCAGGGTCCCCCCTGGTCCCCCTTACCCTCGCTCTGTTGGGGGCTACTCTTGCGGGGGCGATCGCGTCGCCTGGGGCTCCCGGCGGGGTCGGGGGCAGGGCGCATGCGCGGAAGTGTTGCGCATGTGCAGATGCGATGTGGTGGCCATTACTGCGAGGGAGACGTGGCAGCAGAGGCGCTCCGTAGCGCAGGGCCAGCACCAACTCGCGCATGCGCAGTTAGCGGCGGCCATTAAGATGTCGCGCATGTGTAGTACCCATAGCGCACGCGGCCCTAATGATAAAGAGGCTTATGGGGAACTACAACCCCCAGCAACCCCAGGGGCTCGAGCACATGTGATGCCACAGCAGCCAATAGGGCTTAGAGCTTCCCTTGCAGGAATGGATACATTGTTGTGTGCTGCAGTGAGTGAGTTTGTTGAAGCTGGGTCACAGACAGGGGAGGGTGGGTATGTGTATGCAGCCAGTGGCTCATGCACTAGGCCAGACATCCCCCTTAGGCCCTAGCTAGGCCCCAAATTACCTCAGCTTGTGGTTACTACAGGGACTCCCCTTAGATACTGTAGGGACAGGGTCCTGTAGAACCCAGACAAGTGAGGGTCCAGCCAGGAAGAGGAATATCCTGGCCAGTGATTGCAGGTAATCACTCTCTGCAAGTGCAGAGACAGTCATATCTACCCGGGTGGGATCGCCCCGGAGGAGCGTCGCGGAAGGCATCGCGTCTTCGGATCCTTTGTGATGAACTATCTGCTGGTCCGAGTGCAGGAGCGCTCGGCAGGTAACCCTACACCCAAAGTGCACCACCCATAACATTATCATTCTAGTGGCCGCGCGGTCACCACACACTTGGGGTTTGGGTGTGGAGACACGGTGGAGGGTTGCGCCCTGCGTGGCGCTTTGGGTAATTGTGCCATTAGTATTATAGAGTTTATAGAGTGAGGAGTATTCATATTGTTACAGTAAAGACCGTTGCTATTTTACATCAAGTGTATGTGTTCATTTGAATGTGTCCTGTGAGGGGCTCCTCCCACTCTGTTGGGATCCCTCATAGGGTGGAGGCGCTGCACCATATAGTATTGTTCCATAGGATACACCCCAGGCTCTCACTGGCAGAGGCTCAGGCCTCCTGTGAGCCTAATGCAATGTGGGTTGGTGCAACGCACAGCAAAAAAAGGGGGTGATGGCAGGTCTGGCAAAAATGTTTCTTTATTGTGTGGACATAAAAACAGAAGGCTGCAACCTTCTACGCGTTTCGTGCAGACAAATTGCACTTTATCAAGAAGTGTATCAACATGGTATACAGCAGGTATATATAGGGGGACAGTCTGCCGATTTTGGCGCCAAACTCGCTCATTGGAAGCCTCATGCTCCTGTGAGCCTAACAGGTAAAGCACCACACCGGGTAATACATATAGATTCTCCTCACATG
The DNA here is from genome assembly GCF_040206685.1 of Ascaphus truei. Taxonomy (NCBI): domain Eukaryota; kingdom Metazoa; phylum Chordata; class Amphibia; order Anura; family Ascaphidae; genus Ascaphus; species Ascaphus truei. Next base: position 85,296,842 of record NC_134490.1, read on the forward strand.
CACCCTATCTGCGATTGGGGGGGGGGGGGGAAACTGTGTTACATATCTTAACGACGAGCGTCACAAAATATACTGTACACCTTGAATAAAGAATAATCCATGTCAAACAAAAACAGCTGTCATATGTATGTTTTGGGCTTTTATTGCAACCAAAAGTGATTTAAATTCACTATCAGTGTTTGTCATCATGTTGATGATTTCTGTTAGCTAATATATGCTCAAGGAAAATGATCTTGCAGCTCACAGTATTGTAAACTTGACTTATATTCCTGAAAACTGCACCATAATTACACATTTTTGTTGCTTACGTCTACACGGAAATTAAGAAATTAGTTCATTGTGTTAAATGTGTTGTATGCAAGACTCAGAACAGTTTATGTGAAGTAAAACATAGTAGGGGAAACATTTAATAGATCAACTGCAATGTTATGATATGTATTGTTGGGTAAATACTTGAGATGGGCGGATTTTTTCTTTGAACTTGAATCTGACGCGGATTGGCCAGTTCTGCAGAATTCTGCAGCTGAAAGGATCAGTCTCAAAAAGGCAAACCTGATGGGTGTTTTTCTGTCACTGAAAAGCTGAGCATCGGGGAGGAGGAGTTCCATTTTAGTTGTGTCTCGAGTTGTGTGTGTATGTATATATATATATATATATATATATATATATATATATATATATATATATCTCTATATCCCCTCAAACCTCTCTCCAAGTAAATTAGAGAGAGATGTCTGTGCTGAAAAAGGAGCGCACGTGTTACTCTGGTAGATATGCTAATGAGTATGAAAAGTATATTTAAATGAGTCACATCCCAAACTGCTTAAAAGGTTGTCCAGAAGAACTAAATTGACCCGACAAGCCTAAGGCAACTACTGTAGTGACTCGAATTGTACACCGGTGTCAGACCCAACAAGACTAGAACCCACAATCACTGCTTTTCCAGGCAACAGCTCCAGTAGTGTGAGCTAAACCAGCTGCTGGGATAGCATTACAGTAACTGTCTACTAGAATATCTCCAAGGAATATCTGTTTTGTTGATTGTAACCTTGAAAGGACATCAAGCAAAGTAATATGTACTGAGGTCTCAGAGTTACTGGGGTTAGGTGAGATTAAATAAAGCAGGTTTTCTGACACACAAGTAAAAACAAGGCACAGCAAATAAAGCAGATGTGGAGAGAAAGCAATATAACAAAGTGACCTGGTGATTTGAGTTAGCACTTCTAATCTTATTTAGCGCAACTTTCTCCCACCCTATGAAAGATATGGCTGCTACGGTGTGTGGTGCGTTACCTGTGGCTCACAGAAGGCCCGAACCTCTGCCACTGGGAGCCTGGGGTGTACCTGATTCTTATGGTGACCGCGCCTCCACCTGCAAGGGATCCCGACTTGGCAGGATGAACCCTTACAGGATACAATACTAATAATACATGCACACAATTATATGCTAACAACCTTTATTGAACACAATGATATTGGTACCCTGTACCCCACAGTAATATATAGACCCCAACCTGATACGAACAGTGAGTGTCCCCAGAGTACATTGGGTGCCAGGCACCAATTCCTTGATGGCCCTTTCCCAATGTCAAGGCCCACTTAAAGTGTTGGAGATAGCGCTATCCCGTGGAGTGGTGGTGCACTTGGTTAGATACCAGCCCGGGGCTCCAGCACCCGGGTATTGCAGAATAACAAGGAGGATCCGTCTGATCCAACGTTGTCGTCCATGATGGCATCCGCCTCCGCGTAGGGTGAATTCCGGCTTGGATAATATCACCTTACTGTCTTTACCACGTAGCTGGTCTGGTCCCAGACCACAGGCCGCAGTCACCGCGTGGCGTCTCCCCGGTGCTGTACCCGACTATATGCAGCTACTGGGGAAAGGTCACCAACTATGGGCTTTCCCTATAGCAGCCACAAGCTACAGTGAGTCTGGCCTAAGGGGGGAAATCTGGCCTAGTCTAGGGGAGCACTGCTCCCTGGACACTACCTACTCCTCAGAGGTCCCTCTTCTGACTGGCGTGATCTGCAGCGCGCAAAAAGTATCTATCTGCAGAGCAGGAGGATCCAGGAGCCCTATTGGCTGATACGCTATGTGACTGTCCCAGAAGCTCGTGGGATATGTAGTCCCTGCTTGGAGCCTCTTCCTATTGGCCGCCATTCGCGAGGTTGTCTTGCGCATGCGCAACATCTCGCGCATGCGCAATTGACTAAGATGGCGGCGCCCTGCAAAGGGAGCCTCTGGCGACACGATCACCATCGCAACCTTCCCGGCACCTGCTCCGTGCCTCAGCTTCCCCCCGCAGCCCTCCCTGCACCGCTCCCCGCATCCTCTCCATCCTCCCCTGTCAGCCGCAGCGGCAGGTAAGGGGATGAAGGGGAAACAACGGGGTCAAGGGGAGCCCAGGAGACCCATGCTATACTTATAAAGGATATAGACCGTGGGCCATATTTACTAAACAGTGTTCTGCCATAAGGCAACTTGGGTGCTAGAATACATTAGAGCCTATTCAAATAAATAGACTAAGGTGTCTTCCCACGTCAGAAGGTTTCTCATGGCAGAAGACTGCTTATTAGATATGGTTCTCTATCCCAGAAGAGGGTAAAGTGCTTAGTACAGGTATGAACTGTAAAGGGGACTTAAGCCTGTCTAAATTAGACTACAATAGAAAGCCTCTAGTAGTCTGAGGAATCCAGGAGGGAGCTGGTTAATTGCAGCCAAAGTCAATTAGCCAGTCTCCACCTGGCTAATCAGACAGGTTGAAAAAACTTCCTTCTAGACCCAGACCCAGAGATTCTTGGGCACAACGGCATTACTATGTGCTGATATCAAGATACCAGGGGACCAGACCTCTCTTCTGGGGTGCAGCAAACCAAGGAACCTGCCAGAGGCTGGCCCCTCAACGGACTCCACTCCAGACCTGAAGGGCCACCTGCTTTGAGGTACCTCTTTAGACTTTGGGGGTGGGGGGGGGGAGATAAGTTGGCAAGGGGCTTTTCCTCCCGGCCTTGCAGATAGGGACTGGGGAAGTAAGTTAGCCCCCTACAAAGGGATAGGTGTTTGTTTGTGTGTGTTACACATATACATACATATATATAACCTAATCAAACAAATTACACGAACACATGATCATTTTTCAACATTTTTCTTATCCACAATGTGTGAAAAAGTATGTGAATCTTTAGATTTAATACCTGGGGGCATCCTCTTGAGCAGCAATTACTTCAACTAAATGTTTCCTGTAACTGCTGGTCAGTCTCACATCGATTTTGAGGAATTTTGGCCAATTCCTCCTTACAGAACTGCTTCAACTCTTACATTTGAGGTGTAACTCGCTTTAGTTCCTGCCACAACATTTTTATGGGGTTTAGGTCCGGACTTTGACTAGGCCATTCTAAAATGTGGAATTTCTTCTTCTGTAGCCACTCTTTTGTAGATCTGCTTGTATTTAGTATAATTGTCTTGGTGCATTACCCACTTTAGTTTCATCTTCAGCTCACGGACGGAAGACCTGGCATTCTCCTCTAGAATCTTCTGATATGATGCAGTATTCATGGTTGTGTCAATGATAGCAAGCCATCCAGGTCCTGAGGTACCAAAGCAGTCCCAAACCATCACACTCCCACCACAATGTTTGACGGTTGGGATGAGGTTCTTCTGTTGAAACACAGTGTTTGGTTTTCGCCAAACATAACGTTTCTTATGGAGGCCAAAAAGTTCTACCTTTGACTCGTCTGTCCAGAGAACATTGTTTCAGAAGTCTTGTGGAATGTATGTGCTCTTTGGTTAACTTCAGACGGGCAGCAATGATCTTTTTTGAGAGTAGTGTTTCCCACCATTCTTGCTCAGTCTTTTTCTGATAGTTGAGCCATGAACACTCACATTAGCCAAGGTGAGAGTGGCCTGCAGATCCTTGGATGTTACTCTGGGATTCTTTGTGACTTCTTGGATGATTTTCCGGTTTGTTCTTGGAGAGACTTTGGTAGGACGCCTGATCCTGGGTAGAGTGACTGTGGTCTTGAACTTTCTCCATCTGTCTTACAGTGGGTTGGCGGAGCCTGAAATCCTTAGAAATGGTTTTGTAACCCTTTAAAGCTTTTATGAGGTCCTCACATTTATTTTTATTGTGGCATTATGTGTTTCCACATATCTGTAGGGTGAAGAGCAAACTCACATTTCTGATCTTCTTTATATAGGGTGGGGCATTCCAAAATCACACCTGAAGATGTATCTAATTTTTTAAACACCTGATTCTAATTATCCAATTTAATTTAGCTGATAAAACCAGGATTTAATTTACTTTTGCATATACAGGCATACCCCGGTTTAAGGACACTCACTTTAAGTACACTCGCGAGTAAGGACATTATTTTTAATAGCCCCATTCCCGTGTCCGTACGCACGCTTCGCGAGTACGGACGCTTATTCTGCCCTACTGACCGCCGTAGCAGTGACGCGCTGATTCCCCTCGCCCAATAGGAAAACGGCAGCTCGCGCATGCGCCTGTCAGCACGTCCCGAACAGCAATACCGGCTCCCTACCTGTACCAAAGCATCGATAAGTGGGAAAAAGGGAGTGCTTCACTTTAAGTACATTTTCGCTTTACATACATGCTCTGGTCCATTTGTGTACGTTAATGCGGGGTATGCCTGTACTATACAACTATAGCTGGAAAAATGGATGGGTCATTACTTTCTTTATGGGTTAGGGAAATAGAGGTTTGTAACATCATTGGACAAAATTCTTCCCTATCCAACATTGAATGAAATAAGCTTAAAAGCGGAGGTATAAGAGAGTGTCCAAGCTGTTTGTAGTAAATATTATAAATGCCATCTGGCCCAGTTGCTTTAAACCATTAAAGGGAATAGTATAAGCCGCTGCCCCGTCTCAGTACTCTGGCTATTTGGGGGTATAGCACCGTTACTATCATGACGAATAGGTTAATACCCGCACCTTCATAGTGCGGGAGATCTCCGTTATGAGAGGTGGTGTGTCTACCTCACCAGCCAGTTGTGCCTGTAAGCGGATTGGTAGTGACGTCACGAGGGGGCGTTAGCAGCGAATAACTCTGCGATGCCTTCAGAGACGCACACTTGTAGAGGTATACAGGATCGCTTTTATGACGTCATACACACGCTTTTTTGGCGCGAAATTGGATTAATTCAGTACACATTTGTAATACGGTATAAAAGCACGCGTTGGAGGGTCTTCACCTCCCTGTTTGTTATGTCTAATTGACAATAAACTTATTTTTCATTTTTTGATACACCTGTGTCCCTGGGCAGTGCGCTGCTTTGTGCATTCTTTTGCATTTTTGGATCATTAAAGGGAATAGGCCTGAAGGCTAATGAAACATTGGTAAAACCATTGAGATCAAACCATATTTACATTATTAAACTGTGGTCGTCTGGGTGAAACGCCCCATAAGGTGATGCATTCCTCCATGTAGGGAGTGTGCAGCTATTCTCCAAAGACCCATTTCTGGAGATAGGGCTGGCGGGAACAGAGTACTCCAATGCATGCACTCTGCATGAAGGCGATGCTCTACAAGGAGTATCACGATGCAGCTACAGGGCCTGGGTTGACAGTCATGAACATGGGAAAATCGGTAATAAGGTATCTGCGGGATCTATAAATCTGATCTTGTCCCAGACCAAATTGTCCAATTTCCACTGCCACAGGTGAAGAGCACAAGGTCCTGGTCAAGTGACCTCAAAGGTACCGACCCTGGGGGATATTTCCACAGTGGTTCTAGCTGTGTTCAACCGACAGGTTCTTTGCACCGACCTTGGTCCAGGGGCATCTCAAGGGACAGGTCTCTTCTCTGGAGCGGGGACCCTTGAGGTCAGCGGGTGGCTTTAGGCCCAGGCATACATGAATGGATTCCGAATAATCTATATCTTTAACAGAAGCTTGAACTGCATTGCTAGAGACCTGTAGCTTGAAAGGGAAGCCTCACTTGTAACGTATGCATTGTTGCGGAGGAATCACATAATCTGTCTTATATTCCAACTTCTAGTCAGAGTGGTATGGGCCAGGTAATTGAAGACTTGAATCTGTGTGTCCTCATACGTTATGTGGATTTGAGACCAGAGTGTCTTCAGGATGGCCTCTGATTTATAGTACTGGAAACATATGATCATGTGTCTGGGCTGATCTTTATTGCTTGATCTCAGATTTGATGCTCTATGGGCACAATCCAGTAGGAGTCAGTCCAGAAGAATATCAGGTAGTATAGTTTTTTTATTCCAATCGGGGGGGCGCAACTAAATGTTTTTCGAAAAAATAAAATAAACCCAACATAGTGTAATGTGTTTTCAACAGGCTGAAAAACGTTGGCTGGAGGGTACAGGGAGATAATTCTTCCTTTTTTTCCTCCCTTTTCTGCATAATTTTAGCAGCAACATGTAATCATTTGGAGATGTTCCCTTGGTGTATTTGTACATTTTCCTTCCCTCATCTTTTTTCATTTTCCTTCTCCACCTCCCCCCCTTTCCCTTCCTTTTCCCATTCTCCTCTTACCCTCTTTTTTCCTCCCCTTTTTTCTTCCCCCCACCCGTCCCCTTTATTCCATATGTCTCCCTTACGATATGCAGATGAGTACGAAATATTCAGTTCGAGCTCATGCTTCCTAAATCGATCTTAACATAGATCTACTCTTCCCTCCGTCACGTGAAGGCACCCCTCCTCCACCAGCATCCACCACAGAGAAACTCCAACAGCGGACCAAACAGGCAAAAGACAGAGGCACAGGAGCGCACCAAGCGAAAAGTATAATGTATTCACAGATTACTATAAATAGTGCAAGTAGTAACTTACATGTATAAAACAAACAGTCCAGTAGAAACAAGTTCAGTATTTCGTCTGTCACACCAGCTGTTTGGGATCCGGAGGTAGCCGCCGAGCTCGCATAGATCAGTCCTGCGCGCTGGGACCAACTGGCTCTGCAATACTATTTATTATTAAGTCTACCTCCGGATCCGACAACAGCTGGTGTGACAGACGAAATACTGAACTTTTTTCTACTGGACTGTTTGTTTTATACATGTAAGTTACTACTTGCACTATTTATTGTATCTGTGAATACATTATACTTTACCCTTGGTGCGCTACTGTGCCTCTGTCTTTTGCATGCAGAGGAGTACCCCTGGTTAGTGATCAGAGGATCCAATTTGATACCTATCAATCTAATATGTAACTTCTATTAACCTACAAAAGTGTTGCAATGCTGCTATATTACCTTTAGACTGTGAGAGCTTCCTTTTTGTGTATAAAAGAGAAGAGACAATTATTGCCTTTTGTGCGTTCATATTTATTATTTTATTTGGAGTACTGTGATGTTAAGCACAGGCTAAAAATTATAAAGCTTTTGACATTCTGTTCATATAAACCTTTGATTATGGAGCTTCCCTTTTACTTTAACTTTACCCATTGAAGAAAATTGGAGAATAAAACTATTAATGGAGGTATATTATATGACATTTCAGTTCTCTGCATGCAATTTGACTGCATAATTACTGACATGGGATTTTTGTACTATTTTCCTATTGCATATATCCAACTGACATCGGTGTGGTGAAGACACGGGGAACCAAATTAATAGTTAATTGTAATTGTTTGCACTTGCGCCGGTAGCTGGACCTTGTCCAATTAAAAAAATCGAGCTATGATTTAAAAAGAACCCCCATGATTGATGAGACCATACACTCCTGACGAAGCCGATGTAGCAGTGAAACGCGTTGAGCGAGAACAGCCTGGACCGGAGCATTTTTGTGTGTTGCACAAAATTGAAAGGTTATCCGGGAGCTATACCCGGAAATGCAGGGCTCGACAGAGACATACCGGCATCTGAGTAATGAGAGGTGGTGCGCGAGATGCCTTCGATCCTATCTTAAATCGTTTGCACTGTTTAAAGACCTGGCATCTTGTAAGTGTGCATTTTAAAAGGGGTTTTATCCTATACAGAATTGTTTGTATACCGTCTGCACTAGTGTGCCTTCTCTGATCTCCTGCCAAGGTTCTACACGGTTCAACATATACTGAAAGTTTTGCCACTGTTTTGGAGATGCATTAATATTATTGGGAAGATGGATTTTAAGACCAGTCACCCCCAGCCCACATTTTTCAGCCGGTTGAAAACCCATTACACTATGTTGTTACATAGTTACATAGTAGATGAGGTTGAAAAAAGACGTACGTCCATCAAGTTCAACCTATGCTAAATTTAGACAACAGATACTTTATCCTATACAGTATCTATACTTACTTATTGATCCAGAGGAAGGCAAACAAAAACCCCCATTAAGGGGAAACATTAATTCCTTCCTGACTCCAAGAATTGGCAATCGGATTAATCCCTGGATCAACATCCTTCCCATGTATACTTATTTGGTATATCCCTGTATACCTTTCCCATCTAAAAAGATGTCCAACCTTTTTTTGAACAAATCTATTGTATCTGCCATCACAGTCTCCATGGGTAATGAATTCCACATTTTAACTGCCCTTACTGTAAAGAACCCTTTCCTTTGTTGCTGGTGAAATTTCCTTACCTCCAACCTTAAGGGATGGCCCCGAGTCCTTTGTACTGCATGTGGGATGAATAGTTATTTTGAAAGCTCCTTGTATGGTCCCCGAATATATTTGTATATAGTTATCATATCCCCTCTTAGACGCCTCTTTTCTAATGTAAATAAATCTAATATAGCTAGCCTCTCCTCATAAATTAGAATGTCCATCCCCTTTATTAATTTGGTGGCTCTTCTCTGCACTCTCTCTAGTTCCATGTCTTTTCTTAGGATTGGTGCCCAAAATTGTACTCCATATTCAAGGTGTGGTCTTACTAATGCTTTGTAAAGGGGCATAATTATGTTTACTTCCCTTCCATCCATTGCCCGTTTGATGCAAGATAAGATCTTGTTTGCCTTTGCAGCTACTGCATGACATTGGGCACTATTGCTAAGCCTGCTGTCTACAAGCACTCCTAAATCCTTCTCCATCAAGGATTCCCCCAGTATATCTCCATTTAATTTGTAAGTCGCCTTTTTATTCTTGCATCCCAAATGCATAACCTTACATTTATCTGTATTAAACCTCATCTGCCATTTACCTGCCCAAGTTTCCAGTCTCTCCAAGTCCTTCTGAAGAGAAATTACATCCTGCTCTGATTCTATTACCTTACACAATTTTGCATCATCAGCAAAGATGGAGACTTTGCTCTCGATGCCAACCTCAAGGTCATTAATAAACAAGTTAAAAAGCAGGGGTCCCAGTACCGATCCTTGAGGTACTCCACTCACGACTTTAGCCCAACCTGAAAAAGTTCCATTTATGACAACCCTCTGTTGTCTGTCCTTTAACCAGTTTTCAATCCAGGTGCATATATTATTACTGAGTCCAATTTTCTTTATTTTGTACACCAACCTCTTCTGTGAAACCGTATCAAAAGCCTTTGCAAAATCTAAGTAGACCACATCAACTGCATTACCCTGGTCTAAATTCCTACTTACCTCCTCAAAGAAACAAATAAGGTTAGTTTGGCAAGATCTATCCTTCATAAATCCATGCTGACTATTACTAATAATTTTGTTTTCCATTAGGTATTCCTGAATATTATCTCGTATTAAACCTTCAAGTAGTTTCCCTACTATTGAAGTCAGGCTTACAGGTCTGTAATTCCCCGGGTGTGATCTAGCTCCCTTTTTAAATATAGGCACCACATCTGCTTTACGCCAATCTTGTGGTACTGAGCCTGTGGAAATGGAGTCCTTGAATATTAAATATAATGGTTTTGCTATTACTGAGCTTAGCTCCTTGAGAACTCCTGGATGTATGCCATCGGGGCCAGGTGCCTTATTTACTTTAATTTTTTCAAGTCGCTTATGAACTTCTTTCTCAGTTAACCAATTGGTCATTAATATGGAGGTTGTGGCTTCCTCCTGTGGCGCTACTATTGAACTTGATTCTTCCCTCATAAACACAGAGGCAAAGAATTTGTTTAATACCTCTGCTTTTTCCTTATCTCCAATAATATGCCTATCCATCTCACACTGAAAGGGTCCTATATTTTCTTTTCTCATTTTTTGTTATTAAGGTAGTTAAAGAACTTTTTAGGGTTGACCTTACTTTCTATTGCAATCCTTTTTTCATTATCCATTTTTGCTAATTTAATTGCCCTTTTGCAATTTTTGTTACATTCCTTATAATTCTGATACGATGTCTCCGTCCCTTCTGACTTAAAGAACCTAAACGCCTTCCTCTTCTTGTCCATTTCCTCCCCTACCTTTTTATTTAGCCACATTGGTTTTAACTTATTTCTTTTATACTTATTACCCAAGGGTATACACTGATATGTGTGCTTTTCTAACAATGTTTTAAAGACTGCCCATTTATCTTCTACATTTTTCCCTGCAAAAACATCATCCCATTGTATTACTTCTAGATTAGACCTCAGTATATTAAAATCTGCCTTTCTAAAGTTTAAAGTCTTTGTTGAACCCAAGTAATCTGTTTTTTGATAATTTATTTCAAATGAGACCATGTTATGATCACTTTTACCCAAATGTTCCAGGACTTGAATATTTGTTATGACTTCTACATTGTTTGATATGACCAAATCCAGAACTGCCCCTCTTCCTGGTTGGTTCCTCAATAATTTGGGTCATATAATAATCTTTAAGCACCCCCAAAAACCTGTTTCCTTTTGTGGTAATGCTAATCTCATTGCCCCAGTCTATGTCAGGATAATTAAAATCCCCCATTATGCAAACATGACCCAGTTTTGATGCCTTCTCCATTTGCAAATGTATTTTAGCTTCCTCAATCTCACAGATATTTGGTGGTTTATAGCATATTCCCACAAATATTTTCTTTATACTTTTACCTCCACTGCTAATTTCTATCCACAAGGTCTCTACATTTTCATCATTCCCTTCATAGACATCATCCCTTATAATAGGTTTTAGTTCTGGTTTAACATATAGACATACTCCACCTCCCCTTCTATTTGTTCGATCCTTCCGAAAAAGAGAATACCCCTTTAAATTAACTGTCCAGTCATGAGTTTCATCCCACCATGTTTCAGTAATGCCTATTATATCAGACTGCTCCCTTGTAGCTATTGATTCAAGCTCCCCCATTTTATCTGTCAGGCTTCTTGCATTAGCAAGCATGCATTTAAGTTTTTTTTCAGCCTGTACTATTATCTTATCTGCTCCTTCCTTTCTTCTCCCACTTGGTTTAGTCTTTAGAAGTTTTCTAGTATTATCTCTATTTACTATGGGTATCTCACTGCTTGTCAAACTTGCACTTGCCCCCATTCTACCTCCATACCACCTTGTATCCTCATCTATTCCATTTAGTTCATTATCTGTTTCATTCCCCTCCCCCCTCCATCCTCCATGTTGTGTTTGCTTATTTATTGTTAAATAACAGAGTTGTGCTCTCCTGAAAATTCACTCTGGGAAACTGTTGGAACATTTCTTGGGAGTGTTTGAGCAGCATCCTGCGTTTAATTATTTACCCACTGTAGACGGACGTTCACAGAGGTACACAATTGTAGACTTTATAAGGTGAAATTATAACGAGGCTTTATTGTGCCTTTTCCTTAACATCAGGAAACCATCCAAACAAGGGGGAAACACTGCTTCTATTCACTTGGGAGTGGTTCTAGGGAAATACCATGCAATTCACAACTCCCTTAGTTAAGCATGTCTCCAAGCCCCAAACACATAGCATGAAATGAACAGATATATAAAGTCTTGTAATAAAAGTCTTATCTGTTCCTTGTAGTTTGGAGGGAAAATCTTCTCTGTCCCTGGTTGCTACCTTTTCTTCAGGGTTTGTCAGCATTCAGGTTTAGAAGTTTCCCCTGTGTCTTGGAAGCAGCTCTGCTGTGTCTTCTGGCAGAGCTCAAGACATGGTCAGCTCCAGAGATCTGTGTTCTCTTGGTCAGTCTCTCCTGGGAGACTCAAGAACCTCTGCTCTGTCTCCAAAGTTCAGCTCACATGTGAGCTAAGGAGTCACTTCCTGTCTCAAAGGCAGGCTTTTTCTAAGCCATCTAAATCAGGCAGGTGGTGTTAGTTAATTAAGAAAACTAGTAAACTAGTAAACTAACACCTACCAGCAGTTAACCACCACACTGCTGGATTAGAGGCACATTTGTGAATAGGGATAAGTCCCCTGTTACATACCTCCCCTGTTTGTGGGAAGCTCGGGCTTGCCACGGCCAAAGCCCATCCTTCCACTCTCATTCTAGATATCTCAGTGACTTGAATGAGAGTGGATGGAGGAAGAGAACCCTCAGTCCTGCTGGGATTGGAGCCCTTTCTCCAGTTTATTCGTGTCTCCTCCTGAAGGTGCTTGAGATCAGCACGCCTCAGTCGCTCGAGGAGGACTTTTTCAAAGTATAGTCTTTTTTCTACGTGCGCGGTCATGAGATTTCCCTCGCGTCGGGGGCTCGTCTTATTGTAGGCATACTGTATGGCAGCAGTTGCAGAGAGTTTAAAAACAGCCCTTTGAGTTTTCCGCTCTTGAAGCTGTCTCTCTGCCCTTTTCACACTCAATGGGGTTGCTAGTTCAGCCTCTTTGAGGATAAGTTGCAATTCTACACCCACTTCCAGAGAATGTCCCATCTTTTCAGCTTCATCAGCTAAGGATTCTTCTGGTTTTAATTCAGCACGTGTACCTTCTTTTGTTGCCTGCTGGGTGGCTGAAGGTTTTGCTAGTGCTTGTTTAGGTGATTCAAATTTTGCAACCTTGGCTTTTAGATGAGCGGTATTCCCAGCTCTCAATGATACCCTTGTCTTCATGGGTTTTTGAGGCTGTGGGATACTGACGCTTAGTCAGGGTCAATACTTGTCCTTGTAGGACTGTAATCTCATCCGTGAGAGATCCCTGTTTTTTGAGTGCGTCTTGCAAGTCTCTTCTCAGGGAATTTATCTGCATGCTTTGCTTTCTCTGAGCTTGCTTCCACATTTTTATTGCATTGTGAAGCACTATGAACTTCTTTGCTTGGGCCACAGTTACTTGTTTCCGTTTCTGGACCTTCTTGTGCTCCCTTTTGTGCCGCGTCACCTGGGTTCTAAGCTTGGCTTTTAGCGTTGCTTTGGTGATGCTCAGGGTAGCCTTCAGTTTCTCATGCTGCTTTGTGGGGACATACTGGGTCATCAGACGTTCCTGCAGCACTTGAATTTCTTTAACAGCCTGCAGAGTCCGCTGCTTCTCCTCTGCCTTCTTGAGGTGCGTACGCAGACCTTGCAGTTGGTTCTGCAGTCGGTGCTCTGCTTCAAACTTCTCACCTTCCAAAAGTCTATTTATTTCTTTAAGCTCGTGCAGCTTTTCATTTTTTTCCTTGACGTCGTTTGTCAAATTAAAATTTTCTTCTTTGAGTTTTACGTTTTTTCTTTGTAATCTTAAATGTTCTCCTTTTTAAGTCTCTGTACTATTCAGGGCCTCTTTGCAGTCCTCCTTCCATTTACGCACATCAGCTTTGAGAATGACAGTCTACTGGCGTGAGACATCCTTCTCTAGGTTGAGGGTCTGAAGCTCCTTCTGGGAGACTTGGAGATTTGTATTAAGATTGGCAATCGTTTCTTTAGAAATGTCCAGCTCCTCAGTGAGACTGTGTAGTTCCTTTCTGGAAACTTCCAGGTCTGTGCGGCAGCTGTTGGTCTCATGATGTGAGGCATCCAGTGCTCTGCGGAGGGTCTGAACCTCTTTCTGAGATACGTCCACCTCTATCCGGATACTGTTGACCTCCTGCTGGAAGACTGTCATCTGCTTCAGTGCCTCCTCATACTTCCGCTTTAGCGTAGCCACCATTTTATCAGATTGGCTCTGCTTTTCATCCATGGTGGAAATAGTAGCATTTGCAGTATCTAGCTCAGTCTTGAGATCGTCCAATTCTGTCCCAGAACAGTACATTGCGAGCACCGTCATCTGTCTCTCAGCATTATCTGCTCTCTCAAGTTTCAATTGTTCTCGAAGTAGATCACAGTCACGCCTGGCAATTTTCAGGGCGTCTTCAGGGCTGGTCAAGGGATCGTCACTCACTGGTTCCGGCTCCGCTTCCCTGGGATGACTGGTTGAGGGTTCCTCACTGTTGGCACCGGACAGACACTTCTTTGGGGTACACGATTTCTGCCTTGGGCCCTCTGGATATTCGGTTATTCGCGGGACGAATTCTCCATTTTCTCTAGGCTGCAGGGCAACTCGGTCACCCTTTTCATCCAGAGGATCTGCGGACGTGTCTGTTACTTCCACGGTAAGTGAAGAACCGCTTTTCTTTTTCTGCCTTTTTGTTTTGGATGACTCCGTCCCATCAGGAATACTGGGGTCTCCTTTATTTGAAATTTTAGCAGCGTCACTGGATCCACCCGGCTTTTCTTGCAACTGTGATAGCTGACGGAAATATTCGGTGATCCACTGCTCCCGCTCTGTCTCCTGCAGATCATATTCGTCATCAAAGGGAGCGGTCTTTTCTGTTCGTGCCGAGTTCAGGCACCCCCACCATTCTTGGGGTGTTTTGTGGATGTGACTCGGTTCGGGTTCCCCGTAAGAGATGTCTTCCTCTTTATTGGACTGGAAGGGCCACTCTTCCGTGGGGTAGGGTTCATTACAGGAACGCTGCATCTTGTCCTCCATTTTTAGGCTATCAGGTGTAATTTTCTTCCTGACCTCAGGAGGCGCTATTGCAGCTGTTGCCACTGTATTTGCTAGAACCCCCAATTGTGGTAGTCCTACAGGTGGGCATATTTTGCTTGTAGAGGTCGTAGCTCTCACAGGCATCTCTGTAGACTTTTCTTTCTTGGGTAATTTTTTTACAATATCAGCAGTACTGTGTATGCATTTTCTCTTATCAGGTATACAAGATGTGCAGTTGCTAGGTAAAAACGTCTATTTGCTTTACCCCATTTACTTGCTAGGTTTAATCGCTCATTAGGTATGCTGAATGTGTAGTTGCTAGGTAAAAACTTCAGTTTGCTTTACACCATTTACTTGCTAGGTACAATACCTCCGCTTCAGCAACAGAATTTGGTTTTCTGCTTGAGTTCAGTAATTTTCAGTCTCATCCTTGGGTATTCTGGCATTCACACTTCACACTTTGGGTGTCTGTTTTGCTCCCAAGATATATATAGGCAGACTTTTTTACTTGCAGAAAAAAAAACATTCTTTGCAGTGGACTATTTCTTTCATTCCCGGCAGGGTGACTCAACACTCAGTAATTGGCTTTGAAATACCTTTTACACAGTTCAGCAATCCCTTTTTCCCCTATAGGGCAATTTTACACTCAGCATTTGTTTGCTAAAAAATTCCCCTGCTTCAGCACAGTCTTGTATCAATTTTCCCACTTTTCTGCATATACTCCATTCACAGCTGGTAGCCCTATGCGGTGTGGCAACCTTTATTTGCAAAATCAGTGCCACTCGTGGGTCACCATCTGTATTCACTGCTTCAGCGAAACTTTTGAAAACAACAAACACCTATTCCTTTTTAAGGGCTGACTCACTTTTTGAACCCTGACTATGGCTGGAAGGCAAAACCCCTATTTCAATGACCATATTACACTTTGTGATAGGCAAATAAGGTTTAGCTGGTTTAGCTGCTTCAGCAGTCTCTCTCCTCTTGGGATTGGGGAAAAGAGTCCATCTGTGGTTTTGTAAGTTTCAGTGCAGTTTAAGTTTCAGTGGTGTGTATCACTTTAACTCTGGTCTCTGCTGCCTGAGAGTTTTTTTTTTTTTAAATTTTTTTTATTTAAGTTGCTCAGACTGTTTGTAGGCAAAAAGCATTAAAAAAAATTTCACAGAAAAAATCTCCGGTCCTTTCTAACTTCAAAGACGACCTCTCATCCCACTTCTGACACCATATGTAGACGGACGATCACAGAGGTACACAATTGGAGACTTTATAAGGTGAAATTATAACAAGGCTTTATTGTGCCTTTTCCTTAACATCAGGAAACCATCCAAACAACTGGGAAACACAGCTTCTATTCACTTGGGAGTGGTTCTAGTGAAATACCATGCAATTCACAACTTCCTTTGTTAAGCATGTCTCCCAGCCCCAAACACATAGCATGAAATGAACAGATATAAAAAGTCTTGTAATAAAAGTCTTATCTGTTCCTTGTAGTTTGGAGGGAAAATCTTCTCTGGCCCTGGTTGCTACATTTTCTGCAGGGTTTGTCAGCATTCAGGTTTAAAAGTTTCCCCTGTGTCTTGGAAGCAGCTCTGCTGTGTCTTCTGGCAGAGCTCAAGACATGGTCAGCTCCAGAGATCTGTGTTCTCTTGGTCAGTCTCTCCTGGGAGACGCAAGAACCTCTGCTCTGTCTCCAAAGTTCAGCTCACACGTCACTTCCTGTCTCAAAGGCAGGCTTTTTCTAAGCCATCTAAATCAGGCAGGTGGTGTTAGTTAATTGCCTACCAGCAGTTAACCACCACACTGCTGGATTAGAGGCACATTTGTGAACAGGGATAAGTCCCCTGTTACACCCACTATGAATTTATATGCATGCACTTACAACATTTTCAAATCACATCATACAGTAAGTAGACATTGGTTTTCATTATAAATGTCACTGCTTTGAATGTTTTAATGCACCTTTTTGAATATCAATTTGTATATACATCATTTTTCACTATCACAGGTCAATTTTAAATAGGAGTGCCACTTGTAATGCTTGTTTTTGCAGTATAGTTTAACCACTTTTTAAAATATTTTTCCCGGTTAAGTACTGACTCAGGAAATGCCCTCATCTGGAAATTATTTCATCTTGCTCTATTTTTCATGTCCTCCTCCTTCTCAAGAATATCTTGTATTATCAGGGTAGGGGAACCGCTGATGTTAACAGCTAGCCTCTAAAGAAAGCACACTTGTGCTGCACACCTAGGCTGTTTAAAACCTAGCATTTAATAGTGATATAAATTATATATGGCCACACGTGCTGAAAAGGTAGTTACAGTGTGTATATTAAAACTCATAAAATAACAGGTGTGGCTGTCTCATAATGCCGACTATAAAAGATAGTGACATCACAATTGCTGGAAAGTAGATGAAACTGATCTACCAATGAATGCCCATAATGGGTGTGGTGTAGGCCAGTAGCCTTCCATTTACAATGAGGATTCAGAATCAATTGCAC
This sequence comes from Ascaphus truei, assembly GCF_040206685.1. Taxonomy (NCBI): domain Eukaryota; kingdom Metazoa; phylum Chordata; class Amphibia; order Anura; family Ascaphidae; genus Ascaphus; species Ascaphus truei. Next base: position 85,313,983 of record NC_134490.1, read on the forward strand.
CAGTAAGTATGTGCATTTGTGCTGTCCTAATACGGTATATTTAAAGGACAAAATTAGATCACTCTTTAAAGGACAAAATTAGATCAACTGTACCACCCACTATGTATGAGTCACAAGTACAATTCAGATAACCTGTCTATAGGGTATATAGATTGACTAGAGTGAAAAAAATATAATACTATATAGCACTTGGACCGTTGTATCTCAGTGCAATTCAGATTCAATACAGTGCAACTGTATTAGTACATTTGCCAGTTCTTTTTCTGCTTAATTTCACAGAAACTGCAAGCGTTACAAATATTCAGCAAGCATTAAAAGTCAATGTGCAAGCTCCTGGTGGCCCTGTATACACTGACATTTTCTCTAAATGTAGTGTCGAAATTCTGACTAAGTGATGATGGGTTGTGACCATAGTGTATTGCTCAGTCTCATGGTATCTGCTGTCCATGTTCTACAGGTTTTTAAGTGTAGCCAGGTCCCCTCTGGCTCCCCGGTTCCCCTCTCCCTTACCTCCGTTATGGTAAGGGTGTTTGTGGGTGACGAAGGGCTGGCCGGCAGCTCCCTTTGCAGGGCACCGCCATATTTAAAGTGTTTGCGCATGCATGGAGTGTCGCGCATGCACAGAAGGTGTTCAGCGGCCATCTTGGGGTTGGCGAGAGGTTCGCGCATGCGCAGTCAGTGTGTGGAGTCCCGGCGGCCATTAGAGATTGCACAGGCACAGATAGTGCTAGCGGTGGCCATTACAGCATCGCGCATGCGCGATAAAGATAGCGCAAGCGGCGCCAAAAGAATAGAGGCTCTAAAGGAACTACATTACCCAGAAGCCTCTGGGGTCTGCCCTTTCACCCATATCTTTTACTGCATTACAGCCAATAGGGCTTACAGATTCTCCTGCTGCAAAGGCTGAACAGTGGAGCAAGAGTGTCAGTAGGAGCTGGGACACAGACAGGGGAGGGTGTATGTGCAGAGAGGCAAGTAGCCTCTTGTAACGATGCGCGGAACACGCCCCCTGCGGTGTGTCCCTTCCTTACCTGTTTACTTCTGATCGCCGCCCTCTAGCTGCGAGTCAAGATCCTGTGTCTAAGGATTCTGAAGCAAGCTACACCATCTTGCTTTCTGGAAAACCCTGCCCTCTTCCTCCTGACAGGAATTAAGCCTCTCTTTGACTTTCTCTTTGCATTTAGTCTTTTGCTGCCTGCCCTGGTGTCTGCTGGTACTCATCGCATACTGCTCCTGCCTGGACCTCTTTGGGACCTTTACTTATCTCCTGTGGATTCCGAAAGACTGGGACAGTCACTCATACTACTGAGGTTAGTTTACCGTCGGGTAGTGTAGTAGGGTTCACATTGACGTGGTAGCAGGCGTATAATTCCTTGGCCAATGGATTAGACTAAGAACCCTTATGTTATGTTTAGTTTCGCTGCACCTTGCTGTTTCTGTCACTATGCCTTTAAGAAGTCTGGACGTTCTCCAAGAAGCATCCTTCTCTGGATGTTTCCAAAGCCAAGGTGTGCAGCGCACAGCAGTGATGAAAGAGCAGGTCTTGCAAAAAATGAGTCCTTTATTGACAATTCATAGTGATGTGGGACAGCAGCAAACCTTCAACGCGTTTCGTTCAAAGGAACTTTATCAAGAAGTGCTGTGTGAGCTAAAACAAACAATTTAAATACAGCTGACTTGCCTGATTTCGCGCCAAATGGTGACGTCATTAGATGTCTCTAACCAGTGAAAATCATGATCTTCGCGCATGCGCGCAACGCCAGAGTACTGAGAACTCCCTGCTCATACCAACCGAGCTGGACGTCTCAACCAATGGAATACCTCTTCTCCGCGCATGTGCGCGGCGCCAGAGTGCTAGGGATTCCCTGCTTATATCAGCCGTGTTCATTCACTGGATGTACGCCCCTCCGGGCAGTTCCACCGGTGAGAGCACGCCTCTGACAGACACAGGGGAACACCCACTCCTCTCCGCTCAGCGCATGCGCTGATCACACTTCCCTATTAGTTTCACAAGCCATATAACAACCCCGAGCAAATCTATTTTAAAATCAAGTAATTTTGATTACCAAAGTGATTCTGAACTGTCTGATGTGGAGACTACATCACACTCTGTCTCATTTATGGATATGGAAAACAGATCCAATAATTCACAACGTGGGAATACTGATCATCCCAGAGACGAGAGGCGTCCATCAGACGGTTCCATGGCCCGGGGGGAACCAATACCTGCAAAACAGAGTGACACTTACCAAACTGATCAACAGTCAAAAAACTATCTTATGTTCAGGAGAGATGAAAGAGGACAAGGAGGGGGGGGGGGGAAGAAAAGACACGGGAGGGAAGAGGGCAAACAAAAGGAAAAAGAATTACTAAATTGCACTAACAATGTTATCAACATCTCAGGTATTGAGTTGTCACATGCTGAGATCTCACTACTTAATAAAGGATTAAAATATGCTCCCACTATGGACATCGACCTCTTTGGTGTAGTGGTCGATGTCCATAAGTTTGTGCGTAAACCTACTTTAAAAAAATTCTTCCATCAACCAAATAGTGGAGGTGGGTCTCAGACTATGACAACTCTAAGTGAAGTGCCTTGTGAAGTACGTAATTTACCCATTTGTAATACAACTAATCCTTCTTGCTCCTCCTCCTCCTCCCCCCATATAGGAACTCCTGACTCTTTTAGAGAGGATTGTATACTCAGGGATATGGAAGATCTCTTCATAGAGGGCAATACTTTAGACCACACACAAACATACATTCTAGGAGACTGGGAATCCAAACTCAAGGAGAAGTCAGTGTTTTACCCCACTTTTGCTAAAGGCCCATATCTTAGTATGTTCGAGAACCTTGTGGTCCGTGACCTCAGATTGTTAGCTCAAGGCTTTTCCTTTTCCCATTCAAGGTATGACAACCTTAGTAAAGAAGAAAGAATTGCTATTAAGTCATTGCAGGAGAACTCCATGTTAGTTATCAAGAATGCAGACAAGGGGGGTGCTGTGGTGGTGCAGAGTAGGACTGACTACTTCAAGGAGGCATTTCGCCAACTTGGAGATGTGTCCTCCTACTCTGTACTACCACGGGACCCCACTGACTGTTTTTTGAGGGAACTCCTTGAGTTGGTGGATCTGGGGACAGCCACACATGTATTGAGTAAACATGAACCAGACTTTATTATCAATCATCATCCTGTCATTCCCATATACCACCATCTCCCAAAGATCCATAAGACTTTGGTCGACCCTCCTGGTCGGCCAATAGTCTCCAGTATTGGATCTTTGGGAGATGGTCTGTCTCAATATGTGAATGCATACTTACAACCTTTTGTTAGAAACTTGCCTTCCTTTATTCTGGACTCAGGGGACTTGCTCACAAAATTACAAAAGATCAGTTGGAATCAGGATTACCTGTGGGTAACTATGGATGTGGTCTCCCTATACTCGATCATTCAACATGATCTGGGCATGACGGCTGTCCGCTATTTTATAGAATGTCCAGGAAGCTCAATACTTACAACCACATTTATTATGGAATCAATACTTTTCTTACTCACTCACAATTATTTTCTTTTTGACCACAAATTTTATTTGCAACTTCGGGGGACGGCAATGGGGACAAGTTTTGCCCCCTCCTATGCCAATCTTTTTATGGGGTGGTGGGAGAATAATTTTATCTTTGGTAGCACAAACTCTTATAGGCACAATATTATTTTTTATAAACGTTTCATTGACGATCTTATTTTCATTTGGCACGGGAACACTGACACCTTATTAGAATTTATAGAATATTTAAATAATAACACTCTTGATATTCACCTCACTATTAATTATCATTCCCATCACATTAGCTACCTGGACATTCTATTTTACATAGACATCAATCAAAAAATACAATCTGATATTTACAAGAAACCAAATTCCCGGAATTCATTTCTGAGAGCGGACAGTTGTCACCCCAGATCTGTGATTAAGGGTATACCCAAGGGTCAGTACCTCAGGCTGAGACGGAATTGTTCAACCCTTGGCAATTTCGTGACTCAGTCTGAGGCGCTGACAAATAAATTTGTTGAGAGAGGATATGATCGGGAGACCCTCCAGACTACACTACAGGAGGTCAAAGAAATTGAACGAGCAACGGTATTGCCATCTGTGTCCAGAATGAGGGGGGGCTTACACACTGAATCTCTGAAGGGTACAAAAAGAGACATCAAAGATGATGGGACCTGTCCTTTGTTTATTTCACAATACAGTAAATCAAGCAGTCAAGTAAACAGAATTGTGAATAAACATTGGGAACTATTAAGGATGGATCCAATTCTTCGGGAATATACAGATAAGGGTCCTAAATTTGTATATAGAAGAGCCAAGACATTGGCTACATTTCTATCCCCTAGTGTAGTATCAACACCAGTTAAAAGCTCAGATCACTTTGTGACCAAAGGATCCTTTAGATGCAATCATTGCAACATGTGTCAATTCATGAAACCCGCTCGGCATGTCCTCTCCCACAGTCCACACAAACGTCACACTATACACAATTTTATCAATTGTAATACTACCTTTGTAGTTTATCTCATCACCTGTGGCTGTGGAAAGAGATATGTCGGCAGCACCACAAGGGCATTAAAAATAAGGATGCAAGAGCATTGCAGATTGATACGTAAAAAAAGATATGGAGCACCCTGTGTCCAAGCATTTTTCGGAATGTGGGCAAGGGGGCATCAACAACTTTTCATTTGTGGGCATTGAGAAGATAATCAAAAAAGAAAGAAGGTGTAACACTGTAAAAACATTAGATTGTAGAGACTCCTACTGGATATTTACATTAAAAACAAGGTTCCCTGATGGAATGAATGTAGAATGGAACATTAACCATTTTCTTAAATAAGTATTATCTGTCTTCCAAAAACAAGATATTATTGCTCATTTTATATATATTTTTCCATTTAAAACGATCCAAAAATATTATTAGGAACACTCTATTGGGATTTATTCGTATTCCTATAAATCATAAAATATTGCCTGAACAAATCAATACACATCTCCGTGAAGATATATTTATATCAAATAAGAGCTTTCTCTGTCTTATACACCTTAGTTAAAGTATTTCATATTTGTCTAAACAAAGTATCTCAAATTTGTCTGTACAATCTATATCTGAGGTATTATAAGACTTATATCAAATAAGAGCCTTCTCTGTCTTGTTCACTGTAGTTAAAGTGTTTCAGATTTGTTTAAATAACTTATATCTGAGGTATTATAAGACTTATATAAAATAAGAGCTTTCTCGGTCTCGTTCACTTTAGTTAAAGTGTTTTTGATTTGTCTAAACAATTTGTAGTTGAGGTACAATATTATCCAATACTGTCACAGTAGTGTTAACTATGTATTCATCTAAACCACGATATAGACGGATTAATGACAGTCTATTTATAAATGAGTATATATATTCTACACGGCACTTCACATTAAACAGGAATGTATTGTATGTTAAAACCACATGACCACTATCTTTCATCCATTGGGGCATGCAATTTGCTGTTGCTTATTCATAGGCACAAGACACATTTGCATTTTTTAATATGTTTTTATTGCTTTTGTCGCATCTTTTAATTAATCACTTATTTTGTTTAATATAATTTTTAATCAATAAATTGTCTTGTTATATGTATTTCTCTAAGTATAATTATATCATTCTTTTGTTCACTAATATATGTATATATGTTTTTATATATGTGTGTATATTCATATTTTGCCTATATTTAACTGTGTTATACAATACAGCTGACTGCCTCATATATCCCCCAGCTCAATCAATTATTAGCATTTTGATATTACACCCATTTTTAATATCTTCTGTAACCTCTCTCAGGGTTGTTATATGGCTTGTGAAACTAATAGGGAAGTGTGATCAGCGCATGCGCTGAGCGGAGAGTAGTGGGTGTTCCCCTGTGTCTGTCAGAGGCATGCTCTCACCGGTGGAACTGCCCGGAGGGGCGTACATCCAGTGAATGAGCACGGCTGATATAAGCAGGGAATCCCTAGCACTCTGGCGCCGCGCGCATGCGCGGAGAACAGGTATTCCATTGGTTCAGACGTCCAGCTCGGCTGGTATGAGCAGGGAGTTCTCAGTACTCTGGCGTCGTGCGCATGCGCGAAGATCATGATTTTCACTGGTTAGAGACATCTAATGACGTCACCATTTGGCGCGAAATCAGGCAAGTCAGCTGCATTTAAATTGTTTGTTTTAGCTCACACAGCACTTCTTGATAAAGTTCCTTTGAATGAAACGCGTTGAAGGTTTGCTGCTGTCCCACATCACTATGAATTGTCAATAAAGGACTCATTTTTTGCAAGACCAGCTCTTTCATTACTGCTGTGCGCTGCACACCCTGGCTTTGGATACATATTCTACAACAGCTGCACGCTCTGGAAGGGAGACTGGGGAAGGTCGAAGAAAACTACAGTGAGTACTATACCTGGGGCTAACCCAATGAGGAAGGGGGGGCTGTCTTTGGCAACCCACCCCAACCTTCAGGGTACCTTATGCCCTCCTAAGGCTCAGTACTAATCATTTGTGGATTACCCAGTTCATGCTCCCTTCCTTTAAATACAGTCCCAGCACTTTTTGAGCACCACTCCAAACACACAGATCACCTTCTCTGGATGTTACCTTGTGCTCTGGACTCTATGCCCATGTTCCTGGTTTCCGTTTCCAGACTCCCGTGCTGAAGCGTTGGCTTCCCAGCAACCCCCGCGTTGGTGCCTGAGAACGTGCACACTCCCGCTCTGCTATCAGAGCATGAGCGCACATGAAGCTGGATCACTCGTGTCTCTGAGTAGGCACTGCACCTCCGGACGTGTCGTGCATTCTCATGCGCGCGGCGCGGTCACGTGACTACGTGCGCCGATCCCAAGCTGCGCGGCAACTTACTCCCTTCGTATCCCCTGCAGCCTCCCCACCTCGCTAACGGGCCCTTCCCCTTTTCCCTGCGCTTGTGAGGAGAGCACAAGCGTGACACCTCTGCACTAGGCCAGAGATCTCCCCTAGGCCCTACTCTCAGATCAAGTTTTTGGTTGCTACAGGGACGGGCCCTTAGGTAGGGACCCTGCCCCTTCAGTTGTTTGTTAGTTCAGGGACACATATTGAAGCTTACCCCCTCCCACATTTAAATGGTTAAAACCTCACTCCATAGCATCTCCCACTCTCAGGGGAACTTGCTTGATTGCAGTATGATTGTGACAAATCTAATACAGAGTGCTTTTCCTGGTAATGTACAGGTGAATAAACGCTTCAATCAGACTTAGAACTTTGGAACTAATATTGACAGATTTATTATAAATCATTCTTCCTGGTATTGCACAGGTTATTAAGACTTTATATTAGTGTTAGGGACCCTTGAAACGTGGTCTGCCGTGCAGTTGGCTCAAGGGCTAACAACAATTTGGCCAAAATGTTAAACTAAAAGACCATTTTATTTAATAGATATTTATACATATATATATTTAGGCACTGTACCGTGTATGAGTTTCACTGGATGTGCACTGAGCTCTGTGTTTTATGTTCTGTCTCTGGTTTAAATATATATTGCCATGCTCAGTAGCACTCCTCTGTGACACTCATATGCTTATATTATATATGTTGTGGTTATTTTGGGGGTTCAATAGGAGCTTGTTAGGTGTCCAGTATGTAGTTCAGGGACACAGCCAGAACGCTGCGCAGCCCTGAAAGTTGTGGACTGGGACCAGACCCTGTCCCATTACATAGACGGTTTCCACGGTGAGATCATCCTACAGGACATCATCCCACGCGGAGGTGGAATCGTCATGGGATCAGAGGATCCACTTATCTCCACGTCAGCGCGCCCGGGTGTGGACACACCCGTCAGGTACCATTATACACAAAGTGCACCAACTATATCCTCATCAAGTACGGCGCTGATCACACCTAAGGGGTGGGGGACTTATGGTACATAGTGTGGGGTGAAGGCCCTTTGAGGCGTGGGGCAGTTGTATCTCTAGTCATTATAGAGTCTAGTGTTCGGGGTTATCTGTTATATCTATGTTCAGTAAAGGCCTTTCTATTTTTACAAAGCTATGTGTTCATTGTGATTGTTTCCTGTGAGGGGCTGCTTCCACTCTGCTGGGATCCCTCACAGGTGGAGGCGCTGCACCCTATTGTAAGTGATATACCCCAGGGTCTCCGTAGCAGAGAAAGACCAGTTGTTGGTTGAAACGTGTGGGAGGTATTTTATTGTTCACCTTTGTATGTTGCAATAAATATTTTTTCATCTTTACTCAACTCTGCGACCACAGCTTTTTTCATTACATTCAGAAGAGAATCAGATCGTTTTGGAGTGCCCTGGAGCCTGTTTTCTATCTTGTATGCATTTGGCTTTCGGAGACTCTCTTACTGGGGGAGAAGGAGGAGTTTACACTGCGGAAGTGCAGTGCAACCTGACTGACTGAAGGAGGACTGGAGCTCAGTGTGGAGCTTGTGTGAAGCAGTAAGAGGTGATTTCCCTGCTGTTCAGCCCATGAGTGAGAACCTTTGTCAGGACTGCTGCATTTCATTCCTGTGAGGGAGGAGGACACTAGAGGGTATATCAAGCGGGGTAAGAGGACACTCATTGCCTTACTTTTTCCTCTACCCCACCTCCTCTCCCTGGACACTGCTGTCATTTGTTCACAATCCCCTTTCTCCCCCCCTCTTGATCTTCAAGGATTCCATGGAGTGCTTCTATCCACCTGCCCTTGAGCGCATGGCAGCATCTTTTTTGTTATCTCCGTAGCAGAAGCTTAGGCTCCTGTGAGTCAATAGGTTGACAACAGCATCAGTAGCATAATTACTGCCTACCCCCAGATCTCACTTAGGGTGGGGGAACCAGGGCTACATTTGGAGGCGCTGCTGAGATGAGATTCAGATCAGGGGTGCCTGAATTCAGTTTAAATTATGTCGTTCTCATTATCAGTACCATCCCGCCAAGAAGTGTACGAATGGGCGTTAAAGGGGCAAGTCCCGCCTCTACAAACCCTTGCTGTAGGACGAGTTCCTGCTGAGACTCCCTCCTGTGATATATGGTTAATATTGGGTCAGTACCCAGGCCTATAGGGTGCAAAAGTCCTAGGCTGCAGTACAGATGCAGACAAATTGTAGTGGTCAGTGAGTGAGGAGTGGACAAGATTTAATAAAAGGAGGCCCATCCAAATTATGGCTCGGTGGAACCGTCTCTAAAGGGTGGTGTCCCGTTATCTACCCTGAAATGCTGGGAAAACCAGAGGCCCCACCAGAAGGCTACCCCTCTATATACGCAGAGAGCCATAGTGTAGTTAATGAGACTATGATCAAAATGGAAACTCCCTCACCCGGTTATGCTAAGAGTCACACCTAAGATGGCGGCTCCCACCAAGTCTGGCGAGCACTGTACAAGAAATTAAAGAATTCTGTCCGTGTCTGGCGCGAAAACCAGAGCCCCGCCCCTATGAGGTGAGTGGCTCAGCGCTGAGCCAGAACCCCTCCTTGCTAATGTATGCCCCTCCTCTGGAGTCCACCAGGGGGAGGGGGCACAGTGAGACTCAATAAGTAACTGCCGTCTCCACTGAGGAAAGTACAGGATGCAGTGAACCACATCCTCAGTTGTATGGTGTTTGGCCAGCAGAAGGACTGTAGGTAACATTTCTTTTGTGCCCGTGCTTACAGAAAGACCTTAATCTCTCTGGTGGTATGGACTTGGATCCCTATCAGCAACCAAGAGGGGTTCAGGTAGTGAAAGTGGAAGGAAAATGGTACATCACATATCTATGCCCCAAGTGTGATGTTCCACATGGCAAATTGAGCTGTGGAGACAAGTGTGCCTTCTGCGGAGCCCAGTTCCTGAACTCCAAGAGGCTGCGGCCTATGGAATCGCAAAGAAAGATGCTGTTAACCAACTCACCTCAAGAGCGGAGATTCTGGAAGGCCTGTGCGCAGTTACCGCGGTTCCAGACTCTGTTCCAATGCTGGAACCACAGATGCCGGAACCACAGAAGGTGGAACCAAAGAAGGGTAAGGTGACTGCCCAGGGAGAATGGGGATCGCAACCACAAGTGGCGCAGGAGCGGGACCGCTCACTGCCGATTGCCACCTGTGAATGCGAGGTGCCCCGACACTGTTCCCCTGCGGAGGTGTCCCTTCCCCAATCCTGTTCTACTGAAGACATTAGTCAACAACCCGTGGTGATGAGCCAGCCAGCGGACCATCCAAGTGAAACTGAGGACAAAGAGCCGCTTGCCTCATCTACTGCGGACCCTGCTGTGGGCCCGTGTGCCCTACAATGGCCGGTCCGGCCTACCATGATGGTACCATCGGTCCCAGGCTGGGGATCAGTACCTGATGACAACAAGGGTGAGTGGACTGCCCCAGGGGTGTCGGTTGTGAGTTCCCAGGTGACCGCGGAGCACAGTGGCTCCTTAAGCATGGTTACCAGGGCGATTGGCTCCCCATGGCATTGTGTCCTGGCGGAGGTGTCCCCCTTAGAAGATCTCTACCAGACGGCAACTGTGGATCAACCCCCACAGCCTACCTGCCGAGTGGAGAGAAGAGTCAGCAGCCAGCGGAGCAATGAGGCACCAACCTTTTACTCCCTGCAGGCTGGAATGGAGGTATCCAGTAAAGAGGCCCTGCTCGGCGGTTACTTCATCGCGAAGAATCCCTACTCACTGCCGTCTCAATACATGGACCTGCACGTTGATCTCGTGATGTACTCAGAAGACGTCACTTCAGAAGTGACTGATGGAGCAAACCAGTAGTGTGCTGTGACCTCTGGTAATTATTGCCTCCTTCAGGCACAAGCTGAAGTGTTCTATTCGCCATGTGGTGGACCAAGGAAAAGGCCAAGACCTCCTTGTCTACTGCATCCCTGATGCGGATGGCTAGGTAAGGGTCTGGTACAGAGACTCCCTGATGTTCCTCCCACCAGGGGGAGGAAGTGGAGTAGAACCAGAGACTTCAGATTCAGTAAAAGACTCACAGGAGTCAAAGTGAGGCGCCCTCACAGAATCAGTTAGGGGCACCCCACAATGGGTCTCAGCAAACAGCTAACACTCAGCTGGCCTCGAGTATCACTGTGGTTATTAAGGCATGTACCAATTGTGATAAAGCGAATGTGATAAGTTGTATATACTATGCACTGCATTTTTATTATATAACTGTGCTTTGTGACACTGTCCTCTAAGCGGGCCCATTGATATTTCCACCAGGGGGAGAATGTAGCCAGGTCCCCTCTTGCTCCCCGGTTCCCACTCCCTTACCTCCTTTATGGTAGGGGTGCTTGCGGGTGGCGACGGGCTGGCCGGCGGCTCCCTTTGCAGGGCGCCACCATGTTTAAAGTGTTTGCGCATGCGAGGAGTGTCGCGCATGTGCAGAAGGTGTTCGGCGGCCATGTTGGGGTTGGCGCATGCGTAGTCAGTGTGTGGAGTCCCGCTGGCCATTACAGATTGTACAGGCGCAAATAGTGCTAGCGGTGGCCATTTACAGCATCGCGCATGCACGGTAAAGATAGCGCACGCGGTGCCAATAGAGTAGAGGCTCTAAAGGTACTACATTACCCAGAAGCCTCTGGGGACTGCAGTTTCACCCATATCACCTGCTGCATTACAGCCAATAGGGCTTACAGATTCTCCTGCTGCAAAGGGGATACATTGTTGCGCGCTGGAGTCAGGAAGCTGACAGTGAAACACGAGTGTCAGTAGGCGCTGGGACACAGACAGGGGAGGGTGTATGTGCAGAGGCGCAAGTAGGCCCTGCACTAGGCCAGAGATCTCCCCGAGGCCATACTCACAGATCAAGTTTGTGGTTGCTACAGGGACAAGCCCTTAGGTAGGGACCCTGCAACTTTAGTTATTTGTTAGTTCAGGGACACAGCCAGAACACAGTGCAGCCCTTGAAAGTTGTGGTCTGGGACCAGACCCTGTCCAGTTGCAGAGACGGTTTCCACGGTGGGATCATCCTACAGGACATCATCCCAAGCGGAGGTGGAATCATCGCAGGATCAGAGGATCAACTTATCTCCATGTCAGCGCGCCAAGGTGTGGACACACCTGGCAAGTACCATTACACACCAAGTGCACCAACTATATCCTCATCTAGTATGGCGCTGATCATGCCTAAGAGGTGGGGGACTTTTGGGACTTTGGGTACATGGTGTGGGGTGAAGGCCCTGCGAGGCGTGGGGCAGTTGTATCTCTAGTCATTATAGAGTCAAGTGTTCGGGGTTATCTGTTATATATATGTTCAGCAAAGGCCTTTGTATTTTTACAAAGCTATGTGTTCATTGTGATTGTGTCCTGTGAGGGGCTGCTTCCGCTCTGCTGGGATCCCTCACAGGTGGAGGCGCTGCACCCTATTGTAAGTGATATACCCCAGGCTCTCCGTGGCAGAGGCTTAGGCTCCTGTGAGCCAACAGGTTGACAACAGCACCAGTAGCATAATTACTGCCTACCCCCAGATCTCACTTAGGGGTAGGGGAACCAGGGCTACATAAGCAATCTAATTATTTCCTGTCTGTCTAAATCATACAATGGGTGTGTGCAGCAGGAGTACTTGTTTATATAGCTGTCATTGTGTTCATATGTAACAGTTTTTCCAGACCCACCCAATCTCGCATTGCCCCCTGTGGTCTACTGGTCCCATTACATGTAGGTATAGTGTGTGGTGCACCTGCTGGCTTACAGGACTCCTGAGTCTCCCCCTGGGTTGGTATGGAGATATCAGCAAGACAGGCATCTGAGGTAGTGGGGATTGAGTCCTACTCACATCTGATGCAGCGCCTCCACCTCATCAGGATCTCTGCGTCCACAGAGGGATGTAACTGATGAGGACCTCCTCTGTAGTGCCTCCTTCTGTGCAATGACTCCACACATACACAGCAATGGTCTGTTGAATCTGGGAATCTTTATTGATATCTTTAGCAGCCTGCCCCTCACAGCGGTCATACTCAGCCGCTCATTGTAGTGCAGTTCATCCCTTCAGAAGGTCCTTCCCTTCCAATGGAGTTGGGTCACCTCTCCCCCTCAGGGAGATCACCACATGTGTCAGGTCCCTGATCACAGTGTAGATACTATTTAGTATATCTGACAGCCTTAACTGCTGCAGACCCCCAGAACTGGACCATCCCTGATCCCTTTGAACTTGAACTCCAACCACTACAAAGCACACTTGATTAACCCACACTTTGAACAACTAACTTTTGTGAGTGCTGTGTTTTATATAGACTCAGAAAACAGCCACACCTCTTATGTCACTAATAGTGGACACAGAGCATGTTACCCCTCCCCTTGTATACATATGACACTTCACCAGGGTGTGAGGGCAAACCTCCATGATTGATGCTGGCAATCCTGCTGTCAGGAATCGGCGTTCTCCTCGCTTCCCACACAGGGCACCTCCTCTCCGCAGGGAGCCCCTGGATCCACAAAACAATCCTGCCTTACCGTCCTCCACGGCTCCTCGCCCCTGCTGCCGTCGCGGGATCACTTCCCTCGGCGATTCCTCTGCTCAGCGCCGGGCACGCCCATGCCCTCCTGCACGCACACCAGCCTCTGACGTTATGTGCATGCATTCCCAGCTTACAGAGCACACGCCTAACAGAGCAAAAAACGAGTCCACCCGGGAGTCTCCCTTCTTTATAAATTATGGGTTCCACCCTCCCTGTCTTCCCATCCCCAACATTCCTTCTGGAGTACCAGCCGTAGATGAACGCATTTCTTCCCTCCAAACCGCATGGTCCAGGATTCAGTCTACCCTTCTCAACTCCTCCCGCAGATCGAAATTACAGGCCGATCGTCGTCGTCGTTCGGCTCCCAGTTACAAACCAGGGGATTTGGTATGGCTCTCCTCTAGGAATATCCACCTCAAGGTACCATCTCCTAAACTGGCACCTAAGTTCCTGGGACCCTTCCCTATTTGTGAACAAATCAATCCTGTGGCATTCCGGCTCCAACTACCACCCAGTATGAAGATTCCCAATGTCTTTCATGTGTCTCTCTTAAAACCATTTATCTCCAGTCACTTCTTTCCGGATCAGACTCGTAAACCGGATCCCATTACGGTACAAAATAACGAGGAATACGAAGTTCACTCTCTTTTGGATTCTCGCCTATCCAGGGGTCAGCTCCAGTTCTTGGTGCAGTGAAAGGGCTTTGGCCCTGAAGAGAGATCCTGGGTACCTTCAAATGACATTCATGACCCGGCCCTTCTTAAGTCCTTCAGGAAGAAGTTTCCAGAGAAACCGTTCTTGGACCATCCTGAGGCCGTTCCTGAAGAGGGGGGTACTGTCAGGAATCGGCGTTCTCCTCGCTTCCCACACAGGGCCCCCCCTCTCCGCAGGGAGCCCCTGGATCCACAAAACAATCCTGCCTTACCGTCCTCCACGGCTCCTCGCCCCTGCCGCCGTCGCGGGATCACTTCCCTTGGCGATTCCTCTGCTCAGCGCCGGGCATGCCCACGCCCTCCTGCACGCACACCTACACGCATGCCAGCCTCTGACGTTATGTGCATGCATTCCCAGCTTACAGAGCACACGCCTAACAGAGCACTCTTAACCACTGCTCCTGCAGTGAGGCGTCGCCCCCAAGCATCACACAGTTCCATGCAAATTAATGATTACACTCAGCTGGGCTGTAACACCTCTCTCCTATCAGGGAGGACTCCTTGCAGTCCTCCAGGCCTGCCCCCTTTTCCCATTGGCCTGCCCAGCTTTATTATGCCTGTGCTTCCCATCACTCGTCTCTCGACATAGTTCTGTATGGAAGCATTTGACTACTCTCTCAGTGACTCCTCAGGTATTGACGCGGATTGGATGACTACCCCCTCTGGCTCTCGACTTCGGCGCTACTTGGACTTCGTGACTTCTGGCATCCCTGTAACACGGCTTATACCTTCGACCATCCGCAACTCTCCTATCCCTGATCTTGGCAAGGGCAATAACTACTCCTCCTCTACTACCGGTACCGGCAAGTATTGTCTTCATTACTATACCTGGCCTGGCAACACTAACACCACACTCCGGACGTGCTCCCTTTGCTGCGGGTGCGTGTATCCCTACGTCCCACCTCAGCACAGGGGACGGGTCTGGTCTGCGGGCAGCACCGGCGTAACACCTGCACACTTACCAGGTTTTACTGCCAGCATGAGAAAGAACTGTATACCATTTTTATACATGGCTACACATAGATACAACTGTCCTAGACTAGAATACTGCCATTTGTCCTATAGAATGTTACATGCATGTCAAACCAAAACCAAGTAGAAAAGGTAACCATTGTCACAAAGAAGCTAGTATTAGCAACACATCTCATAGTATGTTGATAGATTTTCTGGTTGAGAAATAAAAATTAAAGTAAGCATGTCACAGATATGCAGATGTGTATCTGACCCAGTTTTGCTGAAAAATTGTTGCTAAATTAAGCATTTTAAATATTGTTCCCTAAGCATTGTAGTAAGCTATTCTGCTCCAACTTCACTGTGCATGTGTTATTTGGGGGTTTGCGGAATAGTTATTGGGGAGGGGGTGGGGCAGTAGGATTTTTAGGGTGGAGTTACAGGGCATATTCTGAGTTTAGGGCTTTCACTCCTTTCCCTTTTACCTGCAGCAAAACCCCTAAACAATTTAGACCCATTCACTATGCAATGCTATTGCATATGACTGCTTCAAGCCCATTCATTTTTATGCTCCGTTAGGCGTCTTCCACCAATTCAAACATTTGAGACGCCTAAAAGCTTGAATGATAATTCATGGCAACACCCGATTAACTGATTTCCTGACCAACGTAAACTAGAATTGGGAGAGAGAACAGAAACAGAAAGGATGATGAAGCAATTCAGAAACCATCCGGAGCGATTCTCAACCCCTTCTGAGCGTGGATCCTGAAGTGTCATTACCAGTGTGTTTTTCAAGAGACGTCTCAGTACACACACACACACACACACACACACACACACACACACACACACACACACACACACACACACACACACAGGCATCTTTAGCACAAAGAACACAGAGATAACACACAACCCTCTGCTATACAACTGGAAAGTGAGGGTCAAGTAAAAGGAGATAAGATGACCACTAGAATCAACGCATTCAGATTAAGGTCTTCATTTTTAATGCTTAAAATTGTGGGTTCAAAGTGTTCTTAGGCCACTAACACTCCCCTGATGTAATCTCTGACAGATCACTTTATTTTCCTGTATCCAAATCTAAGGACAAACTTGAAAACAAGATATTTATTTAATTGCATCCGAACTAAAAATAAAGTCACTGCCAACAGGCTTAAAAGGTTTACAAAACCATATTTGCAATTAGAGGTCAATTATAGGTTGTGGGCTGTAGCTTTATACTGTGATGTCGAAAGCAACTTCCGCAAGCATTTTTCAACAAAAGTAGCTTCACCGCCTATACATGAAACAAACAGCAAACAAACGTCTGGTGTGCGAGTAGTATGATACACCTGCTAACGGACTCAAATAGGAATAACGCATTATCAAACGGGGGAACTTAAGATATGGCATTGCAAGGTTATCCAGTGATAATTGACCTTGTAAAATGAACTAATCATGGTATGATGCAAATCTTCCAGAGGTTTTTTAATTTGGAGATGTTATACCTGCCCCCGCATTCTCATTCTATGCTTTAATTGTAGAATTTGCAGAGGAATACATGATATTTATATTGCTGGTTTTGTAAGGAAGCAAATAGATTTCAGATGCCTTCTGGCTGAGCACTCAGGAACAGCATGCACTGCTGACCCAAGACTGAACCCTTATATAATATAAAGACTTTTTAAATATTAAACATCATTGCTATGCTATAGATACAGGCCCATATGCACAGGGCTGCCAACAGGAATCTTGGGGCCCAGGACAAATGAAAGGAGCAGGCTCCCCCCCCCTCCTGTTAACCCTCCGCCATGCTGGGGAGAAGGTATGGGGCCTGGATGGGGAGGAACAGGTAGAGGGGGAGGAGGTATTCGGTGGAGGGAGGAGATGTTGGGAAGGGAGGAGCTATCGTGAAGGGAGGAGATAGGGCAGGGGTTTTGGGGGAGGGATAAGCGGCTATGGGTGAAGGGAGGAGCTATGGGGAGAAGGTAATGGGTGAATAATATGGGCCTGGGGGGAGAAGGTATAGCCCTGGTGGAGTGGGGAGAGTATTTATGGGCCTTGGGAGAGTACATATGGGAATTGAGAGGGGGATTATGTATGGGCTTTGGGAGTGGGTGGGCAAGTATGTATGGACCTCGGAAGGGGAAGTTTATAAGGGCTTGGGGGGGAGCTAGATAGGAACCCTGTAGGAGGGAGTAGGTATGGGCCTGGGAGAGCCAGCCGGAGTAGGTATGGGCCTGGGGGAGTTGAGCCCAGAGGAGGGCACAAGATCACCATGGCCCACCTGCGGCCTGAAGACATGCCCTGCCAAAGGCCCAGCTGGAGGGAGAAGTCCATGTGGTGAAGGGAGAGGGGCCCACCCAGTTACTGTCATTGCCGGAAGGTAGGCCCAACTTCCTGTCCAGGCCAGCAGGGCCTCCTAGAGTCGCCGGGCTCGTGTCATTTGTCCTGAATGTCCCACCGACAGCGGTCCTCCACACTCCACGTAATCCACTACACACTGATATGCCATAAAACACTTTCCAGTCCATTCAAATTAATTAACTCTAAGGTGGTCTTCCAGCGTGAGTGTCTTACGGCATAGAACCACCTATTAGCTATGAACCACAATGTCTCTCAAAGCCCATCTTACAGGAAGCTGACGGCACATTTGTACCAAAGCTAGCACACCTCATTGAAGAAAAAACAAGAGAGTGAAGACAGCAAGTAATCTTAGCCAAGGTCATTAATCACGAGACTGTTTCACTAGAGAAAACACAAACCTCCTGTTTTATTGATTGTTACTTTGCACAAATTGTACACCTGCAAGGATGTGAAAGTTACTACCGTACATCCCCCATATTACAAAGTCATTCAAACAAATAAACTGAGGTCAAGCTAAACGGGCAGTGCCATGTAACAGGTAGGAAACAATGAGTCGGCTTCCTTTAAAAGATTTAATCACCCTTAAAGTAAGTTTTACTCATTTGCATCCTGTTCAAAATTAAATGAATATCCTTTTTCTCCAGGTCTGCTGAATATAAAGAAGCAATCCAAGCCGTTTTTTCTTTTAATTTCCTTAATTTTTTTTAAATAGAAGTTTGAAGCAGGGGGTCTCCGGAGCTGAAACCCATTCATTTCAGCTCCCAGGACCCCCTGCTTCCGGAGATGCCTACCTCCGAATCGGGTGCTGGTATCATTCATTTCAGCTCCCAGGACCCCCTGCTTCCGGAGATGCCTACCTCCGAATCGGGTGCTGGTATCATTCATTTCAGCTCCCAGGACCCCCTGCTTCCGGAGATGCCTACCTCCGAATCGGGTGCTGGTATCATTCATTTCAGCTCCCAGGACCCCCTGCTTCCGGAGATGCCTACCTCCGAATCGGGTGCTGGTATCATTCATTTCAGCTCCCAGGACCCCCTGCTTCAGGAGATGCCTACCTCCGAATCGGGTGCTGGTATCATTGCAGTTTTCAGCTTCCTCATCACAATTAGTTTTTTTTCACTTTTGGGAACGCTCTCCTTTTTGTGGCTCCTGTTTCTGCTGGGAGTAGTGCGGTGCCTGTTTCACTTTTGGGAACGCTCTCCTTTTTGTGGCTCCTGTTTCTGCTGGGAGTAGTGCGGTGTCTGTTTTGCTTTTGGGAACGCTCTCCTTTTTGTGGCTCCTGTTTCTGCTGGGAGTAGTGTGTGTCTGTTTTGCTTTTGCTGCTGTTCCTCGTCACATGGGTCAATACATAGGAAGCTGCACTGGGTGACATCACGGCTTCCTATTGACCCGCAAGGCCTGGGAGCTTTGAGCAGCCATATAGTGAACTCAGGAGTGGCTACTGGCACCCCCTATGGAGGTAATAATCTCCAGAAGCAGGGGGTCTTTGGAGCTGAAATTAATGGGGTTCAGTTCCGGAGATCCCCCGCTTCAATCCTGTACTTAAAAAAAAAGACACCGCTTGGATTGCCTCTACACTGGCGACACACTTTATTCGAGCATGGCTAGTCCCACGAATTCGGGTATACCCGGGTGTATTGAGGTTTGTGACTGTTTTCTGCCCGAGTGCATTGAGTTATTTTTCAGGCAGGGATTGACGCATTTTATTCCCGCTGGCTGCAATACTGCACAGTATATATATATACACTGCATTACAATTCATGAATTTATGCCATCTGGTAGACACGCGAAGCATTGCAGCCTATTAAATCCTAATCATCATCATTTAACAGATCAGCCGCCCATCAGCCAGGCATGAACCCAGGCTGGGATGGCAAATGCAACGGGGCTTGTCAGAGGTGAGGAGCGGCGCATTCCAGGTATCTGCCAGGTACATACCGGGTATTTGCTCGAATAAAGTGTGTCGGTGCAGTATATCCACAGTACCCGCTGCTTGTTTGTTTGATGACTGATCGTTTCATAATTACCACACAGTGAAAAAACAGAAACAACTCACCTTTAGTTGAATACTCAAAACAATCTTGTCAACAAACATTAACACATACATTCCCAGCCAGCTCAAACTCCCACACCCATCACATCAAGAATATATATTTATGTCAAAAAGAGTAAAAAAGAATGCTACTGGGCATGGCAAACGTATACAACGAAAGACAGGGGTGCTCAATGCTACATCAAATTGACAAAACATATAAAGTAATAAGTATAAAGTTTAAATACTTCAATAATAATAATATTTAATTGGTTATTTAATTATATCCTTTCGCCAAAGCATCATAAGCCTGGATACCAACGTCAAGGTATAACCAAATTAATGCAGGTTCTACACTACACTGTGAACCCTTCCCTTTACCTCTGTATGAGGTTCTTTCCCCTCATACAGAGCTTGTCAATCTGCTACACCTTGATAAAGGACCTATCGGTCCGAAAACGCGTAGGAGGCTGTGTGTTTCTTCCCCCTGGGATGATGATTTTATCAGTCAACACTGAAATAAATGGAATTTACTTTTTATCCACCACCTGACTCCCTGGCTGTGCGCTATTTGCTTTGTTTTCTACAACTACTGGATCTCCCTTCCATGGCTGGCACGCCACTACGGATCCCCAGAGATTGTGGGAGTGGGTAAGAGACTTATCTTTATTTCTTATGACTACTATAGCCGAGTACTCTTATTTGGATGATTCCCAGTGGAAACTTTATTGTTTATGTCCATTTGAGTGACTCACAGGTCATTTCCATTATACCCACTCCCACTTGTTCTACTATGGGGCTTTTCTAAGATGCTTTAATATCTGGATGAAGTTATACTGAGGTGGAGCACCCTATTTCCCCCATTTGTCCCTGCTACATTTAACCTATTAAAGTAGTTCATTCAACATCCTGTTTAAAAATATAATTCAGTTGTGTAGTTTTAGATGATTACTGCATTTCCCCCTTTTCTTTAATCCCTCTTCGGGCACCTTTCAATGTTTCCTCTTTTGACATAGGCAGCCATATTGCGTGCCCTTGGAAGCATGATCTTCCCTGATTGATCACAGAACAGATTGATCGGCAGCTTAAATCAGGGGTGTGCAAACAGGGGGGTGCAACATTTTCTGGGGTTCGGGCACAGCACTCTTGCCCACAGTATTTAAATAAAATGCCAGGGGAGCGCATGAGGGCTCTGTATCAATCTCTTACCTGCTCTCCTGCTCTCTAGCCAGCTCCTCCCTTGCTGTCCAATAGGAACGCTCCTGCTCCGGTCACATGATTCCCCGGCTCCCACCGCCATCAGCTGTGCTGTATTCCTGCTGCTCTCACCGGCTCAACAAGGACGTCTTCTGCTGCCACCGTTACCAGGATGTCTGCTGCTGCTCCCACAATGTCGCCGCGGTCCTCCTCACCCTCTGCAGCGGTCCTCCTCACCCTCTGCAGCGGTCCTCCTCACCCTCTGCAGCGGTCCTCCTCACCCTCTGCAGCGGTCCTCCTCACCCTCTGCAGCGGTCCTCCTCACCCTCTGCAGCGGTCCTCCTCACCCTCTGCAGCGGTCCTCCTCACCCTCCGCCGGCTGCAGGTAAGCCTTCAAGTCTTCAGCTGCTCTGAAATTACCCGGCACCAGTTCCAGCACTCTGCTGCCAGGTCCAGGTAGCTGAAAACGAGCCGGGTAAGCAGGATACTGGGTATCTATATCTATATAATCTATATAATGTCAAGCATTAAAAAAACTAAACTTATTAATATCTACTATACCTCTACCCTCCCATAACCCACCCCATATCAAAGCTCATATTTTATCTAAGAATTTTGTAAGAACATTGACATTGCCACAAAATAAGACATCATCTTGATATCGGAGACCTCTACATTTCAGAATAAATAAATCTACGCATTTATATGAAAAAAAAATTAAAATACATTTTTTATCTTATAATCTATATACTATTACTCCCAGCATCATCTGGTCTCGTTATGATGGAGTTATTTCCAAATAAGATAAGAAAGGAAACCATGTATCCATAAATTGAGTGTGTTTTTGTGGTAAGGAAAAAGTAGTGCTCTCTAACGCACATATCTCCCATGCTCTTGTCCAGTGGTCGCCAAACTTTTCAGTACGAGGGCCACATCGTATATTCTACACGTTTTCGGGGGCCAAAAGGAAAAAATATCAGTTAAATGAATGAATAAGTTTTATTTGGATCTTTTTGGGGTAATCGGCATGATATGATTCAGAACAAAAAGAGAAATGTGACAATTACAAAGAAAGGATGCTGTGCTTACACTGGGAAATTGTATATAATGAGCAAAAATGTCAAACCTTAACAAATGATTAAAGAATCATTTACTTGACTGCAGAGGAGAAAAGCAGGCTATTCATTCTTTTTTTAAATTTTATTTACTAAAATGTTACAAATGTTTACCTGAAATGAGAATTTGCCCAATTTTGTGGCACACAGTAAGGAAAATAAACACGCCTCAAAAAAGAAATGCAGTAAACAAATCAAAGAAATTCAAAACAAACTTGCAGCCATCAATAAAGATCGAACAAAAATAAATTCAGCCTGCACCTTTCTACACATGTCCGTAATAAACATCAGCGAGAATCCAAAACAAAAAGATGCCAGTTTAATTTTCCCTGACTGCTTGGCAAACAGGGCATACATATTTTCAAGAAACAAGAACTCCTATTTACTATGGGCTGGGAAATGGAGATTTCAAATCGTAACCAACAAGTCATGAAGTTTTACACAAGATCAATGGGAATAATGGAACTGCTTTTTTTAATTTCAAAGTATTGCTGAACTGAGGTTTAAAGCTTGAGGAGCAAATTATTAGAATGGACTTCAAATGCTCATCAGATAAATTTGCTCGATAGTTGGACTTTCCATACTTCATTCTTGAAAATTTGGAAACTGCTCAGGCTGCAGAGATTTATAAAATTGGATGAGATTTCCTTCTTTATACTTGTCTTTCAGCATGGCATCTGATTGGAGATCAATAATTTCCATAATTTCAAGTACTGTACTGTAGCATCAGTTTTGCCCTGAATGACTTTGAACAAATTTTGACATTTAAATTGTTACAAGCCCAATAAATTATTGCAATGAACTAAAGCGCAACGGAAAATAACTTGTATAACAAAAACAAATGATTAGGATTTGTGCAAAGACGATGGTTACTCACAGAGATGTAACAAAAAGAAGATATCGGGTCATCTCTAAAGCCTCCACACACTAACACTAGTACACGGAAGGGGCGAGGTTAACATTGAATGATTATGGTTTGAGGGTCTTAAAACATATGGCGCACGTGACTGAAAATGCGGGTCGCCATGCCGACAACACTCTAGCTTGGTGTCATATCGGGAATGAGCGCGGCGGACAGGAACTGGACATGTCAACTGTACCGCGTGGTTAAGAAAAAACGAAGGGAGTTGCTGCGTGCCGGATAAAATCTTGCGGCGGGCTGGATGTGGCCCACGGGCCTTAGTTTGGAGACCCCTGCTCTAGTTAATAATTTTGTCATATTTGGTGCTGATACATTCTTCCAGTTAGAAGCAATGTACAATTTGGCGGCTAATAGTAAATGTCTGATTAGAAAACTGGAGTTAGATTTAAGGACATCCTTTTTATCCATATCTACTGCACGCAGCAAAACCACTGAAGGATCCAACTGGAGACTAAAATCAGCGACTTCCTTTGTGACTTCTAAAACTTGTATCCAAAAGGTTTGTGTTTTAGAGCAAGACCACCATATATGAAAAAATGAACCTTCCATGGAACAGTTACGCCAACATCTGTCTGAGAAAAAAGATAAAGGTAGCGCTAATCTCAAACACCTGAAAACAGGCCAGCAGCCTATGATATAACTCTGACACCCAGGGTCAGATATAGGAATGGAAAAGTAAAGTTATATCTATGGCGTTTGGCACCGAAATACACTAAATGCAAAAAAAAGGATATATACAACCAGTTGGATGGTGAACTCCACTTGGATTCTCCTCGTACCGACGATCAGTCACGAAAAAGAAAAAAATGACATAGTGATACAGTAACTAACAGTAACATAAAACACAACCAACAGATGCTGAGAAACAAATGCGGAGACAGATGACTGGGATTAATAAAAAAACATTTAATACAACAACTAAATAGTTAATGAAAGTATAAAACACACAATAAAAAAGTCCCATGTGAACACCAGCTATAGCTGGACTGTCCGCTTACCAGACACTGGAAGGTAAATGGCGGTGGATAAATCAGAGAGTATCCCCTCTCGTGATGGTTACTGACAGCTCCAAGGCATCTCGTGTAGTCAGCAGGAGCTTCCGGGGGAGACCCTCCCAACCTCCAGACCACAGACCTCCGCAGAGCAGCCACACTGGGCTATGTCTCGCAGGAACGGACGCCGTCACGTGCTCAGCAACAGCGCAGGATCGGAAACAGCAATGGTAGATGGACGAAGGGTGGTCCACACTGTGCACCGCTGTCCTCACAGCACCTACCACACTCCTATTACCATCTCCACGGACACAGCATTGGTTCAGGCCCGCCCCCGGCTGTAGCTCATGTCGCCCCGCGGAGCGAGGCTCTGACGACTTCGTCCATCTACCATTGCTGTTTCCGATTGAAAGTCTATGGCGGCGGAACCCTTTGACTTCAACGGCGGAGTTGCTCCAGTGAAAGCCTATGGTGGCGGAGCCCGTTGATTTCAATGGGAAAAGAGTGAAAAGCAGAGATTCATTTTTAAAGGGAAGAATCCTGTATTAAAAAAGTGTTTTAACCTGCATTTGTGTATCTTCGGTTCTGGGGGTCGCAGAGAGCTGAAACTTGGCCACTATGGAGAACCCCCTCCAGCATGAGGAATTGGCAAGTATCAGCCCACTGGGCCCAACAGAACAGATTATTTTAATATGTGAAAGTATTAAACTATGAATTGTATTTTGGGTCTGGTATGAAAACTCAGAGCCCATCTGCTATGGTAATGGTCAGGATGGCAGACAAAAGGTCGATCATAAAACTCCTGATCAAAGCACAACAGCATGCAGGACATGGGTACTTAAGATTAAGTGTTGTACTTCACACCTTGGACAAAGGGTATCCTGGCCAAGCTAGACTTGGAGACGCCAGGTTTGTGGGAGGGGGACTGAGAAATTAAGCCCCCTGATTAGAATAATATCCACCCAGTGGGCGGGTGTTAAGGTGCCCCTCAGGTGAGGTGGCAAGGAGAGATTGGGTGCAGGTAATTGTTCTCCAATGGCCTACACTCAATAATAAGGAAAGACTGGAGATTGCATATAAACCAGTGTCCAGCCTATCCTCAGGGTTCGTGTTTTCGTGACTTCAAGTTTACCAACTATTTGATGCCTGATGAATTGCTAATCCTGTTTCCTGATTATTTCATCATCCCCATTCCAACCCTAAGTAAGTGTATATTTTGCATGTTATTTGTATATCTTGTGTGTTCACCTTCTTTAATAAACTTTAATTTATCATATCTAAGTCGTGTTCAATTCAACCCAGAGATATTTTTGGTGTGTATTACTATAGCCTTTTACAAGTTCCCGTGACAGTGACTTCAATCCCACTGAGGCAAGCGTGGCCATCTTACTTACTGGCAAATCCTGCCCTTACCCCCGATAAGAAGTAAGTCTCTCTGGCTCTCATTGCCAGCAGTTGCCTCTGGCCTTTAAATAGCAGGCAGTTGCAACTTGTCTTTGCTCGTGCAAAGTAGTCCAGTTATCTATGCCTTTGACTCCGTTTGTCTTGACCCCTGCCTAGACCGGATTACCTCCTGCGTTGTTCCGGTTTTGTTCCAGTCCGGTTCCTTCGTCCATGTCCGTTCCTGAGTCTTCCCCTTTGCATGTACCTTCCCTGGAACCGGACCTGTCTTCCCCTGCATCCCAGGCTTCAGATCCCAGGCCAAGCTCGGTGTACCTACTCCCTACCTCTGCCCTGAGGGTCCGTATCCTGTTTTGCAGTCAGCAACGTTACAGTAGGTTGTATGTTACTATAGATGTGAATACGTATATTGTAGATAGATGATATAAGACCTGAAGTAGATTTAGAAAGACTAATAATATCCTCAAAAAGTGTAGTTTCTTGTATTGCAGCTTTCTTAATATTTGGTTGTGATATCCAATGTCTAATTTGAAAGTACTGAAATCTACTATTTTCTGCCAAATCAAAATCAGATTTGCAGTGTGAAAAAGATTTAATCTCATTCTGGTAATAAAAATTGGCCACTTAATGGCACCCTCCAGAATCTAAGGCCAATGCAGGAGTAAATTCCAGATTATGCAATATTGCAATCAGAGAAGGAAAAGAAGATAATTTGAAATTCTTGAGTCCCATATCCCCAGAGTAAAGAAAATAGGATGTTTATATAATTCTTATGTAAGGGAATTTTAGTGATGGCACTCTAGCTACACATTGTTTTATACAAGCACATGCATACCAATCCCAAGAGTTCTTAAATGGGATGTTAAAGCTGCGGTTCAGTCTTTTTTTTTTTTAAATTTATTTTTTACTTCAATAGTTTCATGTGGGCAATCTCTAATTACCTAAAGAACTGCATAGCTGCCGGTCAATTCGTTCTCCGTGTATTGATCGGCGAAATTTGGCGACATCTTTAGATATGGGATATGTTTTTCCTCTGCTTCTGTCAGCCATTGGAAGCTCATGAATATTCATGAGTCTCCCAGTGACGTGTGCTCGCTCCCGAACTGCCGCTGTGGGGTGTCCCCCTTCTGCCCCGATCACCGTGGCTGCCTCCCTACCCATACGGGAGATGGAGGGGGCTTGCGCTGCCCCCGGGGGGGAAGGGGGAGCGGGTGATGTGTCCCCCTTCTGCCCCGATCCCTGTGGCTGCCTCCCTGCCCGCACGGAAGATGGAGAGGGATTGATCTGCCTCCGGGGGCGGGGGGGGGAAGGGGTTGTGTCCTGGAGCAGTGGTGGCAGCAAGGTGGTTTGTGTGTGTGTGTGATATATATATATATATATATAGCCAGGTCCACTGGGCCCCGCGACACCCCCTCGTTACCTCTGCTGCCAGGGGTCACTCGACAGACCCGCCGGCACTTCTGGAGGGTGGGGGCTAAGCAGGGAGCGCTTCGGAGTTCCGGCGGCTCCCGTGCAGGGCGCCGCCATCTTGCCAGAGTTCGCACATGCGCAGCGAGTGCTCGGGCGGCCGGACAAGTTGCGCATGCGCGAGGAGAGCGCGAGGAGGGCGCGCGAACACTAGCCAACCAGGGAGGCTCTGAGAACGGGACTACAGGTCCCATGAACCTCTGGAGCACCCCATGTGATGCCAGGGAGCCAATAGGGCTGTAGAATCTCCCTGTGGAGGAGATTTATATACATTTTGCGGGCTCTGAACAGCAGTCAGGACTAGGAAGAGCTAGGGGAAGGAGGTGAGTGTAGGGGTCTGTGACACACTGCATTAGGCCAGCAGCCCCCTAGGCCCCAGTTAGGTCCTGAGCCCCTCACAGCTTGTGGTGCTACAGGGACAGGCCCTAGGTTAGGGACCCTGTCACATTAGTATCAGTGATAGTTAGGGACCCAGCGCTCCCCGAGAAGAGGCTTGGGCTCAAGCCCACGCCCAAAGACCATCTCCAGGGTGGGATCGCCCCTGGCGGACCCTCGTGTAAGGAAGGACCGGATCGCAGACGGGATTAACAAGCGGCGGATCCTTTTCAAAGTTGACTGCTGGCCCGAGTGCAGGAGCACTCGGCAGGTACCTTCATAAGTGCACCAACGTATCACAATATATATATTCTCACATAGTGGCAGCGCTGACCACGGGACAAAGGGGTTAACTGAGGACACGGTGTGGGGATACACGGTGGTGGGTGCAAGGTACACTCCAAGTGGAGTGAATGACTTTTGGTACTACGGTACACAGTGTGGAATCACCCCCTAGGGGGAGCAGTATTATAAAGATTACAGTGGTTATTGTTGATACTGAAGACAAGTATTACTGTAATTCTGCATTTACAGTAAAGTGGTTATATACATCCCCGTGTATGTTCTTATTGTATATGTGGGTCCTGTGTAGGCAACCTTCTACATCCCTAGAACCCTACACAGGTGGAGGCGCTGAAACCGAGAACGTTCCAGAGGATTCACCCCAGGCTCTCACTGGCGGAGGCTCAGGCCTCCTGTGAGCCTGACAGGTATACTGCACCACACCTGGTAACATTAGGTTCCCCGCACACACACTCTATATGCGATTGGGTGGGGGAAGAGACCCGTTATATATATATATATATATATATATATATATATAGTGTGTGTGTGTGTGATATATATATAGTGTGTGTGTGTGTGTGTGTGAGATATATATATATAGTGTGTGTGTGATATATATATATATATATATATATATATATATATATGTGTGTGTGTGTGTGTGTGTGTGTGTGTGTGTGTGTGTGTGTGTGTGTGTGTGTGTGTGTGTGTGTGTGTGTGTGTGTGTGTGTGTGTGTGTGTGTGTGTGTGTGATATATATATATGTGTGTGTGTGTGATATATATGTGTGTGTGTGTGTGTGTGTGTGTGTGTGTGTGTGTGTGTGTGTGTGTGTGTGTGTGTGTGTGTGATATATATATATGTGTGTGTGTGTGATGTGTGTGTGTGTGTGTGATATATATATATATGTGTGTGTGTGTGTGTGTGTGTGTGTGTGTGTATGTATGTATGTATGTATGTATGTATGTATGTATGTATGTATGTATGTATATATATATATATATATATATATATATATATATATATATATATATATATATATATATTAGTGTGTCACCACAAGTACCCAGTCACCCACCCTCTCCCTCACTCACTCACCCACCCTCTCCCTCACAGTCACCCACCCTCTCCCTCACAGTCACCCACCCTCACCATCACCCACCCTCACCATCACCCACCCTCACCATCACCCACCCACCCACCCTCACCGTCACCCACCCTCTCCCTCACTCATTTATATCTGGCTTTTTTTTACTAGATTAGTGAGGTCCTCCAATATTTTCCCTTACACACACGCACGTAAGGAACTATGTACAGTAACAAGGAGTAATTGTAGTAAAGTATAAATGTAATACAATAAATAAACGGTTATGTCAAAAACAAATGTATTAGTTCTTACTAGGAATTTATTCCATTTCTTTTTTTAAAAGGCGGGACTGGGGCGAGTAGATTTTTGGGTGATTTGTCTAGATAGAGGTGTTTGTGTGTGTGTGTGTGTGTGTGTATATATATATATATAGCAACTGTAAATATTTCTGTATGTTCATTTGCATGTCTTAGGCAGGTCTGCAACCCTGTCTTTCCCCATTATCACCCAGCATACAGCGCTTCCATTGCAGCAAGGGATTCTGGGAAATGACATGCAAATGAGCACTCAGTGCCACCTTTTGTCTCAAGCTCGTATTACACAAGCAAATCCTCAAGCCAATGCATGCTGTTTTAAACACAGCTTTTAGACAGAGGCTGGGATGAGATGCAAAGCCATTAGACCCACTCACAGCTGGGCGATAATGGGGAAAGACAGGGTTGCAGACCTGTCTAAGACATGAAGATGAGCATACAGTAATATTTACAGTTGCTTTATGCTTTACTGTGGAGGGTTTGTGTCACTTTTTTTACCCCCCATAACCTTAATAATTATATATATATATATATATATATATATATATATATATGTAGGGATGTGTTAGAAACCTCATATGTGCGCTCGGTGGAAGCGTGGCAGGTTCCGCGGCGACACGCTAGTACAGGGCGCCGCCATGTTGTTGCGCAACCTTGCAGAGGGCACTGAGAGAGTGGGAAGGTCGCACATGCGCAATCGAAGCGCGCGAACGACGGGCCTGTAAGAGAAAGGCTCCGTTGAGAAATTACAACTCCCATGAGCTTTGGAGTGGTCACCTGATGTGAGGAGCCAATCAGAAGGCTAGGATTATGGGAGGAGGAAAGGGAAGCGTGGGGGAAAGACCACTCTAGGCAGAGGGGATCCAGAAGGTAAAGGAAGAGGGTGTATGCGTGCAGGGGGTCAGTGACCCGCCTGCATAGGCTAGCTTTACCCCGCAGGCCCTTAGGAAAAAAAACCCTGAGCCACAGTAGGTTGCTGTGCTGCAGGGACGCCCATAGTGGTAGCGATCAGTCACCTTACGGTGTAGACAGTTAGGGAGAAGCGTGCGGAGCAGGTTTGCTGGTGAGCTGCTTGGGACCAGACAGCTGCACTGCGGACATCAAAGACAAGCAAGGATTCATCTGATCCTTTTCGAAGCATTACCGGTCACCGCCGTGACCAGAAGGTATTTACATTAAGTGCACCAACACCGGTCAACAGGTGCTGATCCCGCCTTAGGCGTAACTCTTTGAGGACACTAGTGAGTGACCAAAGGCCCAATACACGGAGTCCTTCTTTCTATTAGCACACGGACACGGTGTGTGGGGCACGCGGTGATGGGACAGAGACATACTCAGTAAGAGCGTGGCCGAGCCACTACTGTACAGGACAATACTCATTAAGAGCGTGGCCGAGCCACTCACGTTATAAGGACACTACCAATTAGCGAGTTACGGATAAGTGTTATGTTATGTGTTGACTGCTATGATAGAGTGCTAAGGTTACCGTGCATTATAGTAAAGTTAGTTGCATCATATGTGTGTGTGTATATGTTTCTTGCCTAGGGGAATCTGACATCACGGGGATCCTGGGTAAGTGGAGGCGCTTCACTATAAATGTTACCCCAGGCTCCCAGCTAGAGGAGGCTCAGATCTCCTGGAGCCACAGGTTGTGTACAGTGACCAGTAGTCCCTTTGGGAGCGTCAGAAAAAGGGCTACATTTGAAGGCGCTGCTGAGAGCTCAGACCTGGGGTGCCCTATATTTTTTTTTTACTGTGCGTCCAATTTTTTTCCCACCATGTTTGTGCCCTCGCAGCCTGAGATGCGCAAGTGGGCCCAACGGCATGAAATCCCCCTGACACGTGCCTTCGGCCTGGGACACATGCCCGCCACCCTCTCCCTGGGCATGGTGACTGACTAAATCAGGAAACTCCCGCTCCTGGATACTGCCCGAGTGCAAGATCACTACTATGATGGGGAACAGAACTCACGTAAGATACTATTTGTCACCGACCGGGATATATGCCCCAAAGCACTGCCTGCAGTACTACTTCTGCCCGACGCCCCCGGCATCCAATGCCCGCTAGTACAGGTGGATTCCGTCGAACCCGTGGCTGCATCCACACCACAGAGGGGCTACCCTGGTCCGTTAAGTGCTGTCACGGCCACCCCTGTCCATACTCCTGAGAGCAGTTTGACCCCCGGATGGCCCGCTGCAATGGGTCTGGGCATGTCATTCACCCCCTCGGCCGTTAGGCCAGCGCTGAGCAGAACCAGCCTGTCGAGACTAGATGTCTATTCACCTGCTGGAGGTAGCCTGTCGGATAACGCCTCCATCCCTGTGCTCGCAGAAGCCATTCACCACACTAAGCAGTCCCTCCAATACCGAAAGCTGAAGGCCTTTTCTGGTGACAAACCCACTCTGCTGGGAGAAGTCGGATTCGAGGAATAGCTGGATCACACGGAACAGGTACTGCCTGAATGGTCATGCACAGATGCCGTCCGGAGACAGCGCATAATTGAGTGCCTGCGACCCCCAGCATCCCACATTGTGTGCTGCTATCGGGACGACCACCCGGATGCTGATGCAGCAGGCATCATCTACTCCCTTACCAAAGTGTATGGGGTTCCTGTGGATACGTTTGCGCTGATGGCCAGGTTCCACGCTCTGGCCCAGAAAGAAGGAGAGATGGTGTCTGACTTCCTTCGGCGGTTGCATCTGGACCTGTGGACCGAGGAAGGGGGTAGTGCAGAAGATGGATGCCGACAGACTACGCACCACCCAGCTACTGAGGAGACTCCTCCCCTTGCACCCGGTGTCAGTACGCATCAGTGGTTGTCTCACGCCGGGGCAAGCACTGGCATTCGACAAACTGATGGATCGGGTCCAGGCACATGAGACTGTGCTGCTGGGGCGTGAGCTGACCCCGGGAAAGAAGACGGTGGTTGCGGCTATAGACACCAAGAAGTCGGATGCCTATACTGAGGCGCCCGGGGATGCGAATCCGAAAAAGGAGGACCTTAAAGCACCTGCGGCCACCACGGAGCGCTCCGCGTCGGGGCGATTATCGCCGACCTTCCGAGACAACGCCTACCACAGTCATCTCCAGTGCTATGCTTGCGGTAAAATGGGGCACATTCGAGCGCGCTGCCCCTCCCTACGGAAAACGGTGTCCCGACCAGCCAAGTCTATGCTGTGTACCCCGCAGGCCGGCGAAGCAGCAGCCCCGTCCTCAACGAGTAGTCAAATCAGGCCAGCGGCCATCATCAAGGTGGTGATTGAAGGCATCTACGCCTCGGCGCTGATGGATACTGGGTCCCAGGTGACCATCATGTATCGGCCCTTCTACGATCAACACTTGCACCGGCTGCCGCTACTATCTGCTGACTCCTTGCGATTCAGAGGGTTGAGCCATGAAGACTATCCTTTTGACGGTGTGGTGAAGGTACACCTGGACATTCCACAGTTGAACACAGGCAAGCATCATCCCATGGAGGTGGAGGCCTTAGTATGTCCGGAACCCCAGGATCATCGCAGTGCCCCGATAATCATGGGGACCAACACAGATAGCGTGCAGGCTGTGCTCCGCATGTATCTGCAGGAAGCGGGTGAATCACCGTTTCTGGCTCTAGCTGCTTGCCCGGTACTACAAGAGGTTTGCGGCAAGATTGCGTCCGAAGAGGAGCATGGGATGCTGTATAGTCAAAAGCGTGGGCTAACCGAGATCCCGCCCGGGGAAGGAAGGATGATGGCCGCCTGTCGTTACCCGGCCAGACGTCCGGAGGATCAACTGTTCTCCCTGGAAAGCTCGACCTGCGATGACCAGCGACTTGGCTACGAAGTATTGGCCTCGATAAAGAAGTGGTCGGGAAAAATTCCGGCTCGGACCCAGGTGTACAGTACGTGCGGAACCTTTCTCCCTACACCATGTGCATTGACCGCCGGCAACCATTGGGTCGAATCTATCCAGTAACCCCAGTGGAGAATACTGTAGGTGAGCGCCGGTGGCCACCGCCCGTGCCGTGACCCCAAGGTTGGCATTTGACTACGGAGATTCGCCCTTGACGGAGGTCTGGAGAGGAAGACTGCAGACCAAACTGGAAGAACGACGGGGGTGTTCTCCATAAGTGATATGGATGTAGGGTGCAGTCGCAGCGCCCGCCACACCATTCAACTGAGCGACCCTGCACCGTTCCGTTCTCGCCGCATAGCACCCCGAGACGTGGAAGAGGTGAGGAGATTACTAGCCGAAATGGAGGAAGCTGGTATCGTTCAAGGATCACGCAGTCCTTATGCCACCCCCATCGTAGTGGTTCACAAAAAGAATGGGACCGTACGTCTCTGCGTGGACTATACGACCTTGAACAATTGTACGGTACCTGATCAGTATACCCTCCCGCACATCGAGGACCTCTTGAACGCCTTGACGGGAAGTAAATGGTTCAGTGTACTAGATTTGAGGTTGGGGTATTATCAAGTACCCATGGATCTGGAAGATCAGGAGAGAACGGCCTTCATCTGCCCACTAGGGTTCTATCAGTTCACCCGTATGCCGCAAAGGATATGCGGGGTGTGACGGGAGCTTTGTGACAGGCTATAATAATACACCAAATAACTGGGTTGAACTGAACGAGGCTTAGATATAATAAAGTATATTTATTCCTTAAATAGGTGAACACAGCAATATAGTACAGTAACAGGCAAGAAGTAGCACTTACTTGGGGGTGGGGAATGAGAAGTATCAGCAAGCAATTCTCCAGCAATCAGGTAACAATCAAGATGGTATCAGAAGACAAAGGATATAGGGTTGACCAAAGTTTATATATCTTTTGTAACCCTATCCTTAACCTTAAGTGCAGGCTATTGGATAACAATTAGCTGTATCCAATCTTTAACGTGGGAACACATTTTAATCCATGCCCTCCTGCTAGTTAGCTCATGCGCACTAGGACCCTGGGGTCTCATTTCTGTAGCCCCACATTTACATCGGGAGTGCCAGCCAGTCTTACCAAATGGAATTTCTGGCAGGATACTCTTTGTTGGAAGGTGTAAAATATGACACTCACAGACTGCTCTGGTTTGAGTCGTCTCCGCCCTCAGGTAAACAGTGAGGGTGGCAAAACCCTTTGAACAGCACTTAGTCCTAGACATTGGGTCGCCTCTCTGACCATATGCTTCCTTGTATGCAAAGGAATTTCCTCTGGGTTTTATCCCTGCCTTGGGATACAGTATTATAGGTAAAATACAAACATTAAAATATCTGGTTCCGTTAGGTCCAGCGGGTCCAAACTACCCAGATCTCAATGCCGGAACTGGGTCACCATATAGTCCGAGTTTCAGCCCGCTACGACCTTCGGAACCGGAGTTACACAAATACCACTTAAACTGTTTCCTATTTTAATACAAAAAGCTCTGCTGTAAATTAAATCACGGTTTTTCACTAAATCTCCATTGAAAACAACGGGCTCCGCCGCCATAGACTTTCAATGGCAAACCACCGCCATTGGCGGCTATGGGAATCCGCCGCCATAGACTTTCAATGGCAAACCACCGCCGTTGGCGGCTATGGGAATCCACCGCCATAGACTTTCAATGGGGCATTGCCGCCGTTGAAGTCTATGGGGTTTCTCCGCCATAGCCGGTCAATGGAAATTGGCCGCCGTTGAAGTCTATGGGAGAATTCCCGAACTTTCAAGGGGTCCATACTCCGTCGGGTTGGTCCAAGTGGGTCAAGGATGGTTCTGCAGCCATGCCGGAGCAGTGCCTACAGGTACCCCAAACCCTGGCCCTCGGGACCCTCCGGAACCGGAGGTATGGATTCATGGTTTGTAGCTTTTCGGACTTAGTCAAATTCCTGAGCTGTTTCTGCCGCCGCCATTGGAACCTATGGCGCGACCCGCTCGCTCGGCACGACCCTTCTCGGGGGTCCAGGATTCGGGGACCCGGTGGTGGTCGAGTGGGGGGAGGTCTAGGAACTAGGGGCAAAAATAATTTTATTTCTGGGTGCCCTAGAACTGTAGATTCCCACGCCACTTAACATTGAACTTGACCAATCAGTGATCAAAGCTCTTTTTCAGAAAAAGTATCCGCTTTGCGGTTTGGACGGCAGCCAACTCGTTCCTGGAAATCGCCGTCGAGGAATCACCATTGAAGTCAATGAGCCCATTGACTTAAAATGGGAAACTGCCGCTCCTCCTCTCGGACGCCACCTGCTGGTCTTCGAGGGAAACAGGTCCAAAAAAGCAAGATCCGCCATTGAAATGAATTGAGCTCTAATGGCGGCCTATGGGACTCTGCAAAATGGTGCCTGAGAAGGCGGGAAAATTACACAAAGGGCTATAATCACTAAAGAACTATTAACCCTTGCCCTCCCGGATGGATCCCAGTGTGTGTGTGATGCAGACACTGATATAACAAGATATAACAATAAAGCATGGGGACAGGGGAATTTACATAGGGTTAAACCACATTTCTGGACCACAGCCCAGTTAACCCCTTGTCTCCCTGGTGAGGTCAGGGGATGGCCAAATGGGGTGCAATCCCTTTAATACCGGGCCACCCCCTTTCTCCCTCTACACGGGGCTCCTGCCAACTTTCAGAGGCTAATGGAAAAGTCCCTGGGGGACCTGAACCCGCAAGAATGCTTGGTGTATCTGGACGACATTATAGTGTTCAGGAAGACGCTAGAGGAGCATGAGGAGCGGCTGATGAAGGTATTGAATCGACTTCAAAAGGAGGGGCTGAAAATGTCCCTGGATAAGTGCAAATTCTGCCGCACGTCCGTGACATACGTGGGTCACATTGTATCAGCTGAAGGGATATCCAAAGGGAAGATAGAGGCAGTGGTGAATTGGCCCCGGCCTAACAACGTTCAAGAACTTCGATCCTTCCTGAGGTTCTGCGGCTACTACCGGCAATTTGTGGAGGGCTACTCAAGCAAAGCTAAACTCCTGAATAATCTCTTAAAAATCTGTCCTAAGGACACCAGCAGGAAAACCACCATGGCACAAACGCCACTTGGAGATAAATGAACCTCTGCTTGTGAGCAAGCGTTCGTGCAATTGAAAACCAGCTTAACGCAGGCTCCAGTGCTGGCCTATGCCGACCCCGACCGAGAATACTTTCTACACGTGGATGCCAGCTTCAGTGGCCTGGGAGCAGTGTTGCACCAGAAGCATGACACAGGGCTCCGCCCAGTGGCGTATGCGAGTCGAAGCTTGACTCCAAGCGAGCAGAAGTATCCTGTCCACAAGTTGGAGTGTCTAGCTCTCAAATGGGCTGTAGTGGAAAAGCTACACGATTACTTGTATGGGGTACAGTTTGACATTTTGAAGTCAGCTCCTGCTCTCCTCTCTCTGCCGTTACCGAACCCTTCCTATTCCTCCATCTCTTGCTTTTCCCTCCTTTGAGGCTCACACTGTCCAGATCTTCTCTCCTCTCCCTGTCCATGTGGCGGTGATCTATCGCCCACCTACCCCTACTAATCCCCCTTCTGCCTTTCTCTCTCACTTTGAATCCTGGCTCTCTTTCTTTCTCTCCTCAGACTCCCCTGTTCTTCTCCTTGGGGACTTCAATTGCCACATTGATGATCCCTCTCTCCCTTGGGCTTCCCGCTTTCTTTCTCTAACCTCTTCTTTTGGCCTTCAACAGTGGACTGCAGCCAGCACCCACAAGGATGGCCACTACTTAGACCTGGTTTTCACTAAAAACTTCTCTCTCTCTGATTTCTCCATTTCCCCTCTCTGACCATCTCATTTCATTCTCTCTATCTCGCTGCTCCCCCTCCATCTACCCCCCGGTTCTGCAGAAACCTGTGCTCTATTCACTTGCCTGACTTTGAGTCCAATTTATGCTCCTCCCTCTCCTCTCTCAGCTCTGCTACAGACCCTGACAACCTGGACAGGAACTACAACTCTGCCTTGTCCTCCTCTCTTGACCTACATGCCCCGCTTTCTCTCTGCCGCACTCGCCCTTCTAACCCTAGACCCTGGCTTAATTCCCACACGCGCATGCTGCGTTCCTCCACTCGTTCCTCTGAACGCCTTTGGAGGCAGTCTCACACTCTCGCAGACTTCCTTCACTACAAATTTATGCTATCCTGTTTCAACTCTGCCCTCTCGCAAGCTAAACAAGCCTATTTTTCTGCACTAATCAACATGCACAAGTCTAACCCACGCCGACTGTTCTCTGTCTTTGATACTCTACTCAAACCACCCACAGCTGCCTCTCCTTCCTCAATCTCCGCTCAGGACTTTGCTGACTATTTTAAGGAAAAGGTGGAATCCATACGGCAGAACATCCCCTCTGTTTCTTCCTCCCATCCTACACCTCTTCCTAACTCTCCTCCTGCCTTCCTTGACTCTTTTTCCACTGTCTCAGGGGAGGATGTGTCGCTGTTGATCGCCACTTCTCCCTCTAACACTTGCCCTCTCGACCCCATTCCCTCCCATCTCCTAAAACCTCTTGCTCCTACTAAAATCCCTACACTCACACACATTTTGAACTCCTCCCTCTGCTCTGGAACCTTTCCATCCTCCTTCAAACATTCAACAGTCATACCATTACTCAAAAACAGCAAGCTTGACCCTACCTGTCTTTCTAACTATCGACCTGTCTCCCTCCTGCCTTTTGCCTCTAAACTCCTTGAACGTCTTGTATTCTCTCGCTTGCTCCATTTTCTCAACACCTATTCTCTCCTAGACCCTCTACAATCTGGCTTCCGCACTGCTCACTCCACCGATACAGCCCTCACTAAAATAACCGACGACCTCCATGCTGCCAAAGACAGAGGTCATTACACTCTGCTCATATTACTCGACCTCTCTGCAGCATTTGACACCGTGGACCACCCTCTTCTCCTTCATATTCTCCATACTCTTGGTATTCGGAACAAAGCTCTATCCTGGATCTCATCCTACCTCTCCCATCGTACTTTGTGTCTCTTCTGCTAGCACCTCCTCCTCCTCTATTGATCTCTCTGTGGGGGTACCCCAGGGCTCTGTCCTGGGACCACTTCTCTTTTCTCTGTACACACTCTCTCTAGGTGACCTAATAACATCTTTTGGGTTTAAATATCACCTCTATGCTGACGACACACAAATATACTTTTCAACACCCGACCTTACACCTGCTGTACAAACCAAAGTTTCTGAATGTCTATCTGCTATATCACCCTGGATGGCCCTCCATCGCCTTAAACTCAACATGGCTAAAACAGAGCTCCTCATACTTCCTCCCAAACCTGGCCCTACTACCTCCTTCCACATTACTGTTGGAACTACGATCATTCACCCAGTAGCCCAAGCACGCTGCCTAGGGGTCACACTCGACTCCTCTCTCACATTCGCCCCTCACATTCAAAACATTTCTAAAACTTGTCGCTTTTTCCTCCGCAATATAACAAAGATACGCCCTTTCCTCTGTTGCTCGACTGCTAAAACTCTGACTCAGGCCCTCATTCTCTCCCGTCTTGATTACTGTAACCTCCTGCTGTCCGGCCTTCCTGCCTCTCATCTGTCTCCCCTACAATCTATCCTAAATGCTGCTGCCAGAATCACTCTACTCTTTCCTAGATCAGTCTCAGCATCTCCCCTCATGAAATCACTCTCCTGGCTTCCGATCAAATCACGCATCTCACACTCCATTCTTCTCCTCACTTTTAAAGCTTTACACTCTTCTGCCCCTCCTTACATCTCAGCCCTAATTTCTCGCTATGCACCATCCCGACTCTTGCGTTCTGCTCAAGGATGTCTTCTTTTTAACCCCTTTGTATCTAAAGCCCTCTCCCGCCTTAAACCTTTTTCACTGACTGCCCCACACCTCTGGATTGCCCTTCCCCTCAGTACCCGACTAGCACCATCTCTATCCACCTTTAAGACACACTTGCTTAAAGAAGCATATGAATAGCACTGTAGATATTCTGAACACATGATACATATAGCTTGGCCCCTGCAGACGCACTTACCAGAACTCCCTCCTACTGTCTCTGTACGTTCTCCCTACCTACCAATTAAACTGTAAGCTCCTCGGGGCAGGGACTCCTGTTCCTTAATGTTACTTTAATGTCTAAAGCACATATTCCCATGATCTGTTATTTATATTATCTGTTATTTATTTGATTACCATGTGTATTACTACTGTGAAGCGCTATGTACATTAATGGAGCTATGTAAATAAAGACATACAATACAATAGGACAGATAACAACCCAATGACTTACATCAACACGTCCGCCAAATTGGATGCGACAGGTCACCGGTGGTTGGCGGCGCTGGCCAACTATCGGTTCAACCTTAAGTATAAAACTGGGCCCACTAACATAGGGGCCGATGCTCTGTCGCGAAGGCCGGGGCTTCAACCCACCATGTATGAGGAGGTATGGGAGGAAATTTCGGGGCCTGGCATACGTGCTCTATGTTCACTAGCAGCAGTGGTCAACGACCAGGTGGCGTTCTCAGAGCCAAGAGTAGCTGATTCATTAGGGTGTCAAATCCGAGCCATTCCCGGGCCTACCGAGGTCGGGAAGGAATGAACATTACAGAAGATATAATCATTTCCTGGAAAGAATTGGTGCAACACCAGATTCAAGACCCAGTGGTGGAACTAGTTCGTCAAGCTCTGCAGCAAGAGAACCCCTCTATTCTTAAGCAAGACCCCAGAGAACTGGTGAAACTATTGTTGAATGAGTTCGGGAGGTTCGAACTGGACAATTGCCTATTGTATTGGGTCATTCCATACCACAATCATCCCGACCGGCGACAACTATTCTTGCCTGAAAGTCTGAGAAGTCTGGTCCTCCGGGCCCTACACGATGATCATGGCCATCTGGGCGTTGACAATACGTTCGGGCTGCTCTGGGACCGGTTCAATTAGCCGAAAATGAGAGAATCAGTGGAAATGCATTGCCGAAGGTGTACCCGCTGTATACAGAGGAAAACACTCCCCACTCGGGTGGCCCCCATGGCCCATCTGAAAAGCTCTGGTCCTATGGATTTGGTGTGCATGGATTTCTTTTGTATCGAGCCAGACACCCGGGGCATCGGTAACATACTAGTGATTACAGACCACTATACAAGATACGCCCAAGCGTTCCCCACCAAAGATCAACGGGCGGTGACAGTGGCTAGAGTATTGTGGGAGAAATATTTCATCCATTATGGATTACCGAACCGACTCCACTCTGATCAAGGCAGGGATTTCAAGAGTACTCTCATCAGAGAACTGCTGAAGTTGTTAAATATAGCCAAGTCACAAACTACCCCGTACCACCCAGAAGGGGATGCTATGCCTGAACGGTTCAACCGAACGCTACTTGACATGCTGAGGACATTAAAAGGCTCTCAGAAGACTGAGTGGAGCAAATACGTGGAGAGGTTGGTGCATGCCTATAACTGTATTCGACACGAGTCTACAGGGTACACTCCGTACTTCTTGATGTTTGGGAGAGAAGCTCGGCTACCCGTGAATGTGCGACTGCGGATATCAACCGATAGGGTATCCAAAAGAACGCATTTCCGTTATGTACAGGGGTTACAAGACAGCCTGCAGCAGGCCTATAAATTGGCTGAAAAGGCGGCGGCGCAATTAAATGCGGGTAACAAAAGGTGCTATGACCACAAGGTGCGACATAAGGAGATCTGCATGGGGGATGCTGTTCTCCGTCGTAATTTAGGCATTCCCGGAAAGCACAAACTGTCTGATCGGTGGAGAGATGGGGTGTATGAGGTAGAATCACAGATGCCTGGCCTCCCGGTATACCGCATCAAGGACTCCGAAGGCTGGGTAAAGGTATGGCATAGGAATCACCTGCTCCCCATACCTCAAGTAGGGGACAACGAATTGGAGGTACCCACTGTTTCAATTGATGGAGAAACTGAAAGTACAGAGGATGGCCCAGAGACTGTAATAAATGCACCCTCTGAGAATCCTATGGAGGGAGCCTCTCAAAGGGGCCTTCTGGCCGCGGGGGCATCTCCCGAAGGAGCTACGGGTAAAGAGCCCATAGGTCCAATGACAGATACGCTGAATCCCGTGAGCCAGCCACTAGACCCGCAGAGCCCGTGCTTTGTGCCTCAAATAGACTTTGTAGACCTATCAAGCCCCTCAAGGGCAGAATTGGAAATGCCAAACGAGACTTACTACTCTCCCGAGGAGGTAGCTGAAGAGCAACTTCGCAGAAGCCAAAGAACTGGTCAACCTCCAATGAGGATGGCTTATGATCAAATCGGGGCACCCCATTATGAGGCTCAGCAGTGGGCTCGCCGCAGAGTGCAGTCTGTATCGGTAATGTTCAATGAAATGTGCAATTTGATATAGAGCGATAAGTAAGATGTACTGTGTTGCGTTAATTTTTTATTATATAACGTTCTGTGTATAGTTAACGTGAGTTTGACCCAAGCGGGGACGATGGATTCTGCAAGGGGGAGAATGTAGGGATGTGTTAGAAACCTCCTATGTGCGCTCGGTGGGAGTGTGGCAGGTTCCGCAGCGACACGCTAGTACAGGGCGCCGCCATGTTGTTGCGCAACCTTGCAGAGGGCACTGAGAGTGGGAAGGTTGCGCATGCGCAATCGAAGCGCGCGAACGACGGGCCTGTAAGAGAAAGGCTCCGTTGAGAAATTACAACTCCTATGAGCTTTAGAGTGGTCACCTGATGTGAGGAGCCAATCAGAAGGCTAGGATTATGGGAGGAGGAAAGGGAAGCGTGGGGGAAAGACCACTCTAGGCAGAGGGGATCCAGAAGGTAAAGGAGGAGGGTAAACACAAAAAAACAAAACTGTGCGCTACTACCTAACTACCTATAAAGTTTAAATGTATATATATATACAGTGCAGTGACTATACCATCAATTTAGTGATAATTTTTTTTTTTTTTTTAATTAAACCACAACTCCCACAGTGAGATAATTATACATTAAATAATAAGTGCCACATAACCGTGTTGGGGATAATGGCATCTGCAGCTGTAAACGCAGGGGTGGCTCAGCACCCCACACACACTAAGAGAATGGAAACAAAAGAAAACAGCGCACAACGCCAAATAGTGAAGCAAATTCAACAATATATTATAGAATTAAAAAGGGGGTAATATATCTGCGTACATGAAAAAGGTTGGTACACTGGCGACACACTTTATTCGAGCTCGGCTAGTCCCACGAATTCGGGTATACCCGGGTGTATTGAGGTTTGTGACTGTTTTCTGCCCGAGTGCATTGAGGTATTTTCCATGCAGGGATTGAAGCATTTTATTCTCACTGGCTGCAATACTGCACAGTATATATATATATATATATATATATATACTGCATTACAATTCATGAATTTATGCCATCTGGTAGACACGCGAAGCATTGCAGCCCATTAAATCCTAATCATTATCATTTAACAGATCAGCCGCCCGTCAGCCAGGCATGAACCCAGGCTGGGAAGGCAAACGCAACGGGGCTTGTCAGAGGTGAGGAGCGGCGCATTCCAGGTATCTGCCAGGTACATACTGGGTATTTGCTCGAATAAAGTGTGTCGGTGCAGTAAAAGGCATGTAGTGTGTATCACACTGTTTACCACTCAGCGGCTGTTAGCTGTAGATTCAGGTGCTTGCTTCCCTCTGCTGCTGCAGCTCAGTTGATTCTGGGGCAGGGCGTCAGTCTTTTCACTCCCAAGGGGATTTCCCTTCATGCAGCCAGGTTCAGCAGCTGGTACTGGGGCTCGGTGAAATCGCTCCTGCTTCCTGGCCCATATGAAGCTGCTCCTGTACCTCGGCAGGTGTATCCTCTGCACAGAGGTTAAAACGCAGCTTGCTGGGGTGCCCTCAGCGTGCCACGATGCAGCAGTGGTGGATTCAATAGGGAAGTTTGAACAGTCTTACAAAGTCTCTCACAAGTGTCCAAAACAGCACACAGGATGAAATAAAAACAGGTCAGGCCAATACATAGACAAAGGCCAATGTAAGCAGATATAAGGCAATAGAATGTTACATCCAACTAGTTTCGTAGAATTAACTACTTCTTCAGGGAATAATTAGGCCATTACCCAGAGGTCTTAAATACCTCACATAGATACCTTATTGGTCAACCAATTTGGGATAGACCAATCATCTATAATAGGTAATGGTCTGCGTGATAGGGAAGATGTGTAGTTTACTTTTAAAACAACAACTTTATTAACAAAAAAACAAAACAAAACAATACCTATTTAATATAAACTTACATATAGACAAAACCAAGCATAAATAATTAAAAACATGCTGGAATAAAAGAAACACAATATTAGTCGACTTAAAATAGACACCATCATTACTTGCATAAAAAGATGTAACTAGAAAAAAGCGTAGGATAAAGAAAGGAAAACAGAGATACAGAGATAAATGATACATCCCCTAGGTACAGAGGGGTTGGTGAGCTAAAGATTCAATAAAGTGCCCAAATATCCACATCCTCATTTAACCCCTTAGGGGACATAGTATCTAACTTATGTATCCAAT
Organism: Ascaphus truei; assembly: GCF_040206685.1. Classification (NCBI taxonomy): domain Eukaryota; kingdom Metazoa; phylum Chordata; class Amphibia; order Anura; family Ascaphidae; genus Ascaphus; species Ascaphus truei. The sequence goes on from NC_134490.1 coordinate 85,357,137, forward strand.
ATGTCTCTTTAGAAGACAATGTTTTAACTCTGTCCCCTCCTCTTCTATTTACAGGAATCAACTGAATTCCCTTAAAAGTGAGACTTGACGGATCTTTATTATGGTGTATCAGGAAGTGTCTAGATACACTATGTTTTTCAAAACCATTTTTAATATTTCTGACATGTTCCTGAATCCGAACTTTAAGGCTGCGTTTGGTTCTGCCTACATATTGATACCCACATGCACATTCCAATAGGTATACAATATGTGTAGAGGTACATAGAATAAGGAGGAGGGTGTATGCGTGCAGGGGGTCAGTGACCCACCTGCATAGGCTAGCTTTACCCCGCAGGCCCTTAGGAAAAAAAACCTGAGCCACAGTAGGATGCTGTAGGGACGCCCATAGTGGTAGCGATCAGTCACCTTACTGTGTAGACAGTTAGGGAGAAGCGTGCGGAGCAGATTTGCTGGTGAGCTGCTTGGGACCAGACAGCTGCACTGCGGACACCAAAGACAAGCAAGGATTCGGCTGATCCTTTTCGAAGCATTACCGGTCACCGCCGTGACCAGAAGGTATTTACATTAAGTGCACCAACACTGGTCAACAGGTGCTGATGCCGCCTTAGGCGTAACTCTTTGAGGACACTAGTGAGTGACCAAAGGCCCAATACACGGAGTGCTTCTTTCTATTAGCGCATGGACACGGTGTGTGGGGCACGAGGTGACGGGACAGAGACATACTCAGTAAGAGCGTGGCCGAGCCACTACTGTACAGGACAATACTCATTAAGAGCGTGGCCAAGCCACTCATGTTATAAGGACACTACCAGTTAGCGAGTTACGGATAAGTGTTATGTTATGTGTTGACTGCTGTGATAGAGTGCTAAGGTTACCGTGCATTATAGTAAAGTTGGTTGCATCATATATGTGTGTGTATATGTTTCTTGCCCAGGGGAATCTCACATCACGGGGATCCTTGGTTAAGTGGAGGCGCTGCGCTATAAATGTTACCCCAGGCTCCCAGCTAGCGGAGGCTCAGATCTCCTGGAGCCACAGGTTGTGTACAGTGACCAGTAGTCTCTTTGGGAGCAACAGAAAAAGGGCTACATATGTATGCATATGTACATATGCATCCTATGGATGTAGGAGTTTGAGCTATCTGGGAATGTGTGTTAATTAATTTCTGACTGGTAACAGTCTCTGGAGGTTAGGTGGCACCTCCCCCCAGAGCTCGCCCCTC